>NC_045732.1:36392311-36598320 GCF_009834535.1 Camelus ferus
ACTGAATATAGTTCCCTGTACTATACAGTATAAACTTGTTGTTTATTTTATACATAGTAGTTAGTATCTGCAAATCTTGAACTCTCAATTTACCCCTTCCCGCCCCCTTCACCCCCTGGTAACCATAAGTTTGTTTTCTATGTCTGTGAGTCTGTTTCTGTTTTGTAAATAAGTTCATTTGGCTTTTTTTTTTTAAGATTCCACATATAAATGACATCATATGGTATTTTTCTTTCTCTTTCTGGCTTACAATCTCTAGGTCCATCCATGTTGCTGCAAATGGCATTGTTTTATAATTTTTATGGCTGAGTAGTATTCCACTGTATAAATATACCACAGCTTCTTTATCCAGTCATCTGTCAATGGACATTTAGGTTGTTTCCATGTCTTGGCTATTGTAAATAGTGCTGCTATGAACATTGAGGTGCATGTATCTTTTCAAATTAGAGTTCTCTCTGGATATACTCCCAGGAGTGGGATTCCTGGATCATATAGTAAGTAAGTCTTACTTACTTACATAAGTAAGTCTATTTTTAGGTTTTTGAAGATCTCCATACTGTTTTCCATAACAGCTACACCAAACTACATTCCCACCAACAGTGTAGGAGGGCTCCCTGTTCTCCACACCCTCTCCAGCATTTATCATTTTGGAGAGATGTCTATGCAGTTCCTCTGCCCATTTTTAAAATTCAGTAATTTGTTTCCCTGTTGAGTTGTATGACTTCTTTATATATTTTGAATATTAACCTCTTACCAAAATACAGTTTGCAGATTCTTGCTCCTGTTCTGTAGGTTGCCTTTTCATCTTGTTGTTCTTTTGCTCTGTAGAAGCTTTTTAGTTTGATGTAGTTCCACTTATTTTTGCTTTTGCTACTTGTGATTTTGGTGTCATATCCAGAAAATCATTGCCAAGACCAGTGTCAAGGAGTTTTTCTCCTGTGTTCTCTTTTAGGAGTTGTACCTTTTCTGGTTTTACGTTTAAGCCTTTAATCTATTTCAAGCTAATTTTTGTGAGTGGTGTAAGATAGGAGTCCAGGTTCATTTTTCTGCATGTGGTTATTCAGTTTTCTCAATACTGTTCATTAATAAGACTATCCTTTCCCCATTGAGTATTCTTGGCTCCCATGTCAAGTATTAGTTGACCATATACGTGGGGGGTTATTTATGGGCTCTTGATTCTGTTCCATTGGTCTGTGTGTCTGTTTTTATATCAGTACCATAGTGTTTGGATTACTAAACCTTTGTAATATAGTTTGAAATCAGGAAGTGTGATACCTCTAGCTTTGTTCTGTTTTCTCAAGATTGCTTTGGCTATTCAGGGTTTTTTGCGGTTCTAAATTTTAGGACTGTTTTTGTGTTTCTGTGAAAGTGTCATTAGGATTTTGATAGCAGTAGCATTCAATCTATAGATGGCTTTGGATAGTATGGGTAGTATGGACACTTTAATAATATCAATTCTTCTGATCCACAAACACAGGATGTCTTTCCATTTATTTGTATTTAATTTCTTTCATCAAAGTCTTAGTTGTCAGTATACAGATCTTCACCTCCTTGGTTAAATTCTGAAGTGTTTATTGTTTCTGATTTTATTATAATGGAATTTCTTTATTTCCTTTTCAGATAGTTTGTTGTTTTCTTACTGTATAGAAACACAGCTGATTTTCGTATGTTGATGTTGTAACCTGCAACTTTACTGAACTCATTTATTAGTTCTAGCAGTTCTTTGGTAGAGTCTTTAGGATTTTCTATATATAAGTTTATGTCATCTGCAAACAAACACTTTCACTT
Source organism: Camelus ferus (assembly GCF_009834535.1). Lineage (NCBI taxonomy): Eukaryota > Metazoa > Chordata > Mammalia > Artiodactyla > Camelidae > Camelus > Camelus ferus. The sequence goes on from NC_045732.1 coordinate 36,394,100, forward strand.
CTTTCTTTCTGATTTGGGTGCCTTTTATTTCTTTTAATTGCCTGATTGCGTGGGCTAAAACTTCCTGTACTATGTTGAATGAGTGTGAGAGTGGGTAGCTTTGTCTTGTTCCTGATCTTAGAGGAAAAGCTTTCAACCTTTCACCATTGAGTATATGATGCTAGCTGTGGGCTTGCCATAGATGGCATTTATTATATTGAGGTATATCCCTTCTATAACCAGTTTGTTCACTTTTTATTATGAAAGGATATTGAATTTTATCAAATTATTTATCTGCACCTATTGAGATGATCGTGATGTTTTATCTTCATTATATTAATGTGATGTATCACATTTTTAAAGGAGAAATTTACTTAAATTTACTCATTTAGTTACTTATTGGCTGTGTGCTTTGCAGTGTCCTTTGTACTATGTATACATTTTTATTTTCATTTTTTTAGCTGTACTGAGGTATAAATAACAAATAAAATTATAAGATATTTAAAGTGTTCATTGTGGTGATTTTGTTATATGTACACATTGTAAGAGGATTCCCACCCTCTAGTTAATTAACACATCCATCACCTTACATATTTGCATATGTTGAATCATCCTTGCATCCCAGGGATCAATCCTACTTGATCCTTGTGTATGATCCTTTTAATGTGCTGTTGAATTCAGTTTGCTAGTATTTTGTGGAGAATGTTTATATCTATATTCATCAGGAATATTGGCCTGTAGTTTTCTTGTAGTGTCCTTATCTGGCTTTGTTACCAGGGTGACGTAGTGCTGGCCTCATAAAATGAGGCTGATATTGTTCCCTCCTCTTCCATTTTTTGGAAGAGTTTGAGAGGGATTGACATTAATTTTTCTTTAAATGTCTGGTAGTATTCACCAGTGAAACCATCTGGTCCCGGCTTTTCTTTGTTGGGAAGTTTTTAATTATTGATTCAATATCTTTACTTATTATTGGTTTGTTTAGATTTCTATTTCTTCATGATTCAGTGTTGGTAAGTTGTATGTTTCTAGGAATTTATCCATTTCTTCTGGGTTGTCCAGTTTGTTGACATATAGTTGTTCATAGTAGTCTCTTATGATCTTTTGTATTTCTGTAGTATCAGTTTTAATATCTCCTCTTTAATTTCTGATTTTGAGTCTTTTTTTTGTCCTAATCTAGCTAACCATTTGTCAGTTTCGTTTGTGTTTTCAAAGAACCAATTACTAATTTCATTGATTCTTTTCTATTGTATTTCTATTCTCTATTTCATTTATTTTGGCTCTGATGTTTGTGTACAATTTTCTTTCTTCTGCAAACTTTGGGCTTAGTTTTTTCTTCTTTTTCTGGTTCCTGGAGGAGTAAATGTTATGTTTTTTAGAGCTTCCAGCACCCTCCCTACTTTTTCTTAACAATTATTACTGTCAGACTCACAAGGTAAATTCAAACAGTAAGAGGACACAGAAAGATACACAGGCATACCTCAAAGATATTGTGGGTCTAGTTCCAAACTACTGCAATGAAGCAGATGTCTCAATAAAGCAAGTCACATGAGTTTTCTGGTTTCCCAGTACAGATAAGTTATATTCACACTCTACTGTAGTCTATTAAGTATGCCAATAGCATTATGTCTAAAAAACAATGTACACACCTTAATTAAAAAATACTTTATCGCTAAAACGTGCTAACCTTCATCTCAGCCATTAGCAAGTCATAGTAGTAACATCAAAGATCAGTGATCACAGATCATCATAACAAATATAATAGTAATGAAAAAGTTTGCAGTATTGGGAGAATTACCAAAGTATGACTCAGAGACTCAAAGTGAGCAAATGCTGTTGGGAAAAATGACTCTGATAGATTTGCTTGACACAGTGTTGCCACAAACCTTCGGTTTGTGAAAAAAGCAGTGTCTGTGAAGTGCAATAAAGCAAAGTGCATAAAACGAGGTATGCCTGTGTAACAGGATGTCTTCTTTGAACATGATCATTAACATTTTCTTATTTTAATAAATATTCTGGTTATATAAAATACCTATATTTTTATCCATTTACATGATCGTATATTTATGTGTGTATGTGTGTGTGCATATATATGTATATTCTACAGCTTGTTTTATTATGTGCCTTGTGCATCTTTGCACATTACTGCAAAGAGAGATGTCTCATTCTTTATACTGGTTTGATTTAGTGGCTGTACCATAATTTAACCATTACTGATGGACATTAAGTTGATTTGTTTTTTTCCTTTTTCACTATCAAAATCAATGCTCTAAAGTATATGCACATATACATATAATACACATATATACATGTAATATATACATACATACATATGGCTTTCTATATATGTATCTTTGCCTTCTGTTGCACGTATATGTGTAGAATAAATTTTTAAAACCCAATTTCTGAGTCAAGGTTGATAGATACTTTTCACTTGATGGAGATTATCAAACTGCTTCCTTAAAAGGTTACATCATCTTCCATTCCCTCCACGAGCGTTTGGGAGTGCCACGTTATTTTTAATACTCAGTTTCATCAGACTTTTTAATATATGACAAACTGATGGGTACAAAATGAGAATGGAGATTTCCAGGATAGAAAATGTGTCCCCTTATTGTTCCATTCAACACCCACTGAACAAAATGCATATGCAGGATTTCACTCAGTCTGAATTGGAGTGGCCCCTGTTTTGTAAGCAGCTGTGCATTGTGCATTGCATAAGTAAACCCTGCAGTTTGGCTTGAAATGACAGCAGGTTGGGAAGCTGGATTTTTGTAGGCTGAGTCTAGTTCCTCATTGCCTGATTATAAACCTGTCAGAAAGTGGGCACCTCTATGGGCTACAGCTTAGACTCTATTATTCTGGATCTGGAACCCTGTGATGGCTAAAAGGACAGAAGAACTAGCACTGACTGGTCACTCATTGTGCACACTGTTGTAAGCACGTTACCTGTATTATGTCATGTAATACTTACCACATAAGCACTGGTACTATTTCCATGCTCCCCAGTGAGGGAACTGAGGCACAGAGAGGCTATGGAACTTGTTCCGGGTCACACAGCTTCGTCAGTGGCAGAGGTGGGGTTCCATCTTTCACAGGCTAATTACCAAATCTATGCTTTCAATGGATGCTCCTCACACTTGAACATGCATGCAGATCTCCTGGGGATCTTGTTAAAAATCAGGTAGAATAGATAAACAAGATTATACTGTATAGCACAGAGAAATATATACAAGATCTTGTGGTAGCTCACAGTGAAAAAAAATGTGACAATGAATATATGTATGTTCATGTATAACTGAAAAATTGTGCTCTACACTGGAAATTGACACAACATTGTAAACTGACTATAACTCAATAAAAAAAAATGTTAAAAAAAATCAGGTTTTGATTCAGCAGGTCTGGGGTGAGGACCAAGGTACTGCATCTCTAGCAAGCTCCCAGATGCTGCTGCTGCTGCTTCACTGAGCAGACTTGAGTAAAAAGCTCTAAATCATTCATTTTTTTCAATTTTGTGGGATTGCCTATCAACAGATTTGACTGATTTCCCACCTCCCCCCCCCAAAAAAAAAACTTCATGATTTTCACCACTTGTCCTTTGTACTGGAAATGATTTCTTCCACAAATGCCAGAATACCATCAGCTCTCCAGTTTGGAGTTGATGCTGAAGGAAAGATTCACTGCCTGGCACATCTTGCAGGTTTCAGGACTCAGTTAACGTCTCTGAGTGAATGCATGAATTTATTTTTTCTGATAAGTGTAATTTTACACTGTATATACCAGATTTTTTAAGAATGTCTTTAAAATAGACCACAGTCCAGCAGTTTTAAGTGATTTCATAATAATAAGAGACACTTGATTGCAGCTTTCCCAGATCAGATCGAAAACATGATCTTGATGCTCATGGAACCACTCCCATGTTGAAATAACTCAATTAAGTTTACCTGTGTGACAGAGTAGTGCTGCCCCAACTCTAAATTAATTTAAATGGAAGATCCTTAGGCATTTTTTCCTTATTTTTTTCTGACACAGTGATTTAACACTTAGAATAATGCAGATTTCCTTAGAGATAACTTATTTATACCTTTTAATTAATCTACTACCATACATTCCACTACAAACTAAACATACTATTTGTATTATAATTATTTGGAGAGAGCATGGTTCATAATTTTCTTATTACCAAATAAATAAATTGGGGAAATACACATAGTAAAAATTCTTTTAAATGTCCTGAATTATTTGTTTTGCCAATAACTTGACCTCCCAGTGTTCCATAAGGAGGTGGCTTTAATGAAATTTCACTACATTTATTGACTTCTGAATGCGAAATGATAGATTGTATTAATTTCTTATTAACTTGGCTAATTTCATTTTTTGCTAGTTAACAAGAGATGATTGTCACTCGACTGGCTCCTAGACAAGACACAATGGATTTCCCCCATGTGCCAGGGGGTCCTATAATTATCCCCATGTGGTGATGGTCTCTTGGTAAACAACAGTCCATGATGTGTCTAAGTGTTTCTTTTCATGATTCACTTTTATTTATTTATCTCTGACTTCCATTCACTAATTAAGTACAATGCCTTGGATGTTGGATGTTTGATTTGTCTCAAAGAAAAACATGTTGTTCTCATGCATTATTTATATATATCTAAGTACTTCTTATCTTTTCCTAATTATTTTCTTTATGGATTTAGTTACTAAGGAAACCTACCAAGTTAACAGACTCATTATTCTTGGGGTGCTAGCCACTTGGACAAATGGAATTTTCAAGATGTCATTTGATCCATTCTTTCTTTTAGCAAGCTGAGCAAAGAAGTGTTTTGTGTAAGATCACATTTCCTTTTCTAAATGGCTTTACCCATTCAACAGCCCAGACAGATGAATGCCTTTGACACATTGAAGTGTGAGTGTTGCTACCTGGGCCATAAAGCAGCTGTTTCCCAGATGAGAGGCAGTCTTACAGATTTCATGCGTGAGAACATCATCTAAATGAGAGGTGGCAAAACAAATATTGGTCATAGCGTTATGTGCAGTTAGCTGTTACTGTGCCCATCTGCTAGCTCCATTGCTTTGCATGGAATGGATTCCCTGTGCTCAGTGGTCTATTGAAATCTGGTGTCCATGACAACCGAAGCATCACCAATCTCAGAACAAGCACCATGGGGCCAGCTGAATCTCCACTCATATAATGACTTTAGGAGGGAGCCACATTTCTGTCTAAGGCTGAAAAGATCCAGTGCTCAGCCAGAAAGGAAGTATTATTCTCATGCACATTTCAGTAACATAGTTTTGCTATTTGAAATGTTTTCTTCTTTCCTTGTGAGGCAAACAGAATTGCACATATATCGCCAATTGCAACCGTTGAAATAGGTTAGAGTCTCAATGAAGGCATTAAAAGATCATGGTTAAGAACAGAGCTTTCAGAGGCAGATAGCCTTGGGATTGAATCCTGGCTCCACCACAGTAGCTGGTTGACCTTAGCCACGTTCCTTAGCATCTTTGAGGCTTAATTTCCTCATCTGCAAAATGTAAGGCAAGCAGCACCCACCTCATAGGTGTGTCATGAAGATCCACTGAGAATGTGCATGGAATGTGCTTAGCAGAGGGTCTGCTAAACACAGAGTGAAGACTCTATAGGTCAGCCATTGTTTTATTAGTATTTTGAGTATGATTGTCCTCAATGTGAAGTGAGACCCTGTGTTGGCTAAACACTACAGGCATGTTTTTCAGATATTCAGCCGGTCATGTTCCCTGTGGTGGTATTCAGGGCTGCTACGCCCCTGATCACAATAGCAAAGCTTTGAGATCTTCAAACAGAGGCCATAAGGGGCTAGAGGGAGACGTCCTCTGCAATGCCATGTGGGAGATTAAGCTGAGCAGCTCAGAGGGTTGATGTATTAGAGTCACTTGAGTTGCTGGTCATCACCCACGAACCATGAACCTATGTAAGTGACACTCTGCACTTTGCTTCCTTCAGGATGAGCGCGTCCTTTTCTCTTTTTAAAAGGTCAGGCTCTTTGAAGACTTAATCTACGAATTGGCTTTCCCATGTCTGATTTGTCCTCTTCAGAGTAAATCGCCTAGTTGGCTTTATTGGCAGTAGATTGTCCCGCAGGTGACGTTGGAATGTTTTTTGCTCTGTTCCCCCAGAATCTGAGTGGTGGATTCCAGTAGCTCACTCTTGCTCTTAAGTTCTCTTCTTTGTGTCTGAAGATCATTGGCTTATATTGCACTAATTCCAAATTTTAGACAAATTTCAATAGTTGTGTCTCCGGCGAAGTGACAACTTCAAATGAGTTTGATTTCTCGGCAAATGTTCCAGATCATGTATCTTCGGTAGCTTGTTTTAGAAAGAGATTAATACAATTAAGGATTCTTTCAAGTGTTCCTTCAGCTTCTGGACCCAGAAGTTATTTTTCTTGCATTAATGCACATTTCTATTTACATTTGAAGGCTATGTGGTATAGACTCTCTGTCAGTTTCACAAACTTAAATCTACATTTTACTCTTTAGCTCCTATTCATATTCACTTATAACATGATAATCTTGATATTTGTAACTACACTACTCTAATAATAAAGGTCTCATGATTTCTTCCGACCCCTCATTGAGTTATGAGTATTCATTAGTTTTGCTTACAAACTTCAATACCACGCCAGCTGGCTCTAGGTCTGTGGCCTTCGTCTCCATGGAGGTCTATTTTTCTCCGATCTATGGCCTTAGATCAGTGTTTCTCACACTGGAGCATGCATTAGAATCCCTTGGAGGTCTTGTTACAATACACATGGCTGAGTTCCATCCTCAGACTTTCTGATTCAGTAGGTCTGGAGTAGGGCCTGAGAATGCACTATTAACAAATTCAGCCGTGATGCTGCTGTAGTCTGGCGGCTACATTTTTAGAACCACTACCTTAGACTGTGCCCTTAACCTTGGCCAAACATCTCTGAAATGTGGGAACTAGGTGAAGGCAAATGGCGGGAGCACCACAAACTTATCACCACCACCAGAAAATAACTTGAAGTATAGGACTTAACTGTATGACAGGCACTGTGATGAATATATTGTATCCATTTCAGGTGACAAAATTGGGACTTAGATTCAGTCACATGCCTGTCCTCACACAGCTGGTCAAGTAGTTGAATCCAGGTTTATCTGATTGCAGAGCTGCTTAATTTCTATAGATTTGTCAGGTAAGACTGCTTGTTTTTTCAACTAAACTTCACTCTGCTAAGAGGAGAGTGAGCTGTATCCCAAGACATTTGGAGGAATGGCCTGAACTGGACTCGATGACTCTCAAGGTGTTTCTGAAGTTTAACTTAAAAATGAATAAAAATGGCAGTACAGGAAAGTGCGCTCCGTGTGTCCCAAAGTTCTGGAAGACTCTGTGAGTCTCAGCTTCAATTGTTCCCATTACAAGTTTGATAGAGTGGTTAGACTCCAGGATCCTTTCCCAAACCCAAGCAACTAGCTGATGGTCTCAGGCTGGGTCCTCCAAAAGCTGCCTCAGAGCTGTGGATACGCTACATTAAGGGAGAGCGCTGGGGAGAAACCAGTATGGAAGTGGGGAAAACAGTGGAGGGTAACAAGCCAAGGAAATGTGTGATTTTTAGGTGAAGTCCCAGTCTCATCCTGTAGGGGAGCTCTGGATTGGACATTTACATCTCAGTTTGTCCAGGCTAGAGGCGCACGCTTCCACCAGGAAGTCACTACAGCTGCGTGGGGGTGTGATCTTGGGTACATCGGGCTGTACTGGCCACCGTAGCTCTCCTAACCCAAGAGTAGCGCTCTGAAGAAGGCTGCAGATGGGAGTTGTTAGAAGCAAAACAGATGGACACTGGGGAGTGGGGAACAGGTTGGACTCATGGAATCAGTAGGAGGGTTCTGGTAGGAACACCCACAGTTCCATACATGGGTCCTCCAGAGTTGAGTAGAAGCCGTGAAGTTCGTTTTCTTGGCAGATTGAATTAGAGAAGCTCTGGCCTTTGAGGCCCAAGGCACAGTCCAGGGCAGAGATGCGGTACATCACTAAAATCAGCATTACGTCCTAAATGGTGAGACACCCCCCTCCTCCCCATCCCCCACATCCCACACGCATCCTAAGCCTCTGCCTCAGCACATTTCCCAGAACCCTTGCAGATACACTCAGCCACCAAGTAGTAGATTGAAGGAGGGTCTGTGGTTGTCAGATTCAACAAAAAAGAACCACAAAGACTGACATCTATAGGCATCTCCCACCCCAGAGAAAAAGGAGTTACACTGTCTTGTCACCCGGCAGTAAAGCCCACCAATTGACTAACCCTCTTCCCCACTCGGAGTTCCCAATTAAGCTTCTTAGATTAAGACTCTTAAATAGGAGTAGTCAGTCAAAAGACATTTAAGGAAAGCATCTGATGTGAAAGACAGCAATCAGAACAAAATAAATAGGAAAACCGAATTTGGAGTAAATAGCAAATATCAGGAGCAGAAGAGAGCTTCCTAAGTGCCCAAATCCGTAATTAATATTGTCAGAGAGGAAAGCAGTCACCGTATGAAATAGAAGCAGGATGTTATTAAAAACAATATTCCGAGAAAAGAAGGAAGTCTGCAAAATTAAAAACATGATAGCAGAAATAAAAATAATTCACAAGCATTAGTATATTAAGTTGAAGAAACAAACACCCCTGAAAGTTCAACCAAAAGGTAATAAGATTGTCAATAAAGAAAGACAATGAGATTGATGAGAGAGAAGACTAATTAGAAGTTCAAGCTCAGTCTACTAGTTAATCTCAATGAAAGAGAACAAGATAAATGAAAAAGAAAAATTATGAAAAAATAAGAATATTTTTCACATGTGAAAAAACATGAGTTGCTAGATTTAAGGGACCCACCAGCATGTCAGATGGAAAAAGAATAAAGATTCGAAAGGCTTCTAAGAAGAAAGACAAAACTGGTTCCAAAAAAGGGTTTGCACTGGACTTTGAATAGCAACTTAAGAAGTTACAAGACCATGGAGCAAGGCCTCCAAAATTCAGAGAAAATTATCAACTAGAATTCTATAGCAGCCAAAATGATCAATCACGTGTGAGAGTGGAGGAAAAACTCTTCGCAAGGTCTCAAAAAAAATTAAAACATTGTTTTTTTTTTCCTTCCAAAGCATATGACAGAGGTGATCTAGCCTCACAGAACGTGTGTTAAAAGAACCTTGGGGCCAGAGGGTCCACGTGAACCAGCCATCATCTGGAACACTGCAAGAGCTTTCTAACTAGTAAAACATTTTGGAGGGGAGGGTCCATGGCAAAGGGAGAATGAACCAAGAAATAGGAAAATATGAGATCTCAAAACTTGGAGCTCCAATACAGGTGGAATCAGAAAACTTCCACAGTGATGGTAAAGGACTGCCCAGGAGGACAGCTGGGTATCAGGCCTTGAAGGCAGCTGTTAAGTACTGAAGCAGAGCTACAGCTGGGATGTTGCTAAGAGGAAAAAAAAATAGGAGGCTTACCTGATATGTTTGGCTGTACCTTGGCGAGTTTTGCAAGTCTGTCTGCAAGTTTGGGTGTGAATTTGGTGTACAGACAAATAGAAAACCAAATAACATAAAAAGAAAATTATTAACTGGTGGTGGGGAATAGAAGCAGAAAGGAAATGGTAATCAGTGCACATGGTTTTGCTTAATGAATATTGACTTAACTGAATGTGGTTGTGGTAAAAAATGTGATGTAACTATTTTGGGCATTTGGGAAAGGAAATGTATGTATGGAGAGATTATAAGAGCTAAATTGTCATCTTCCATGTTAGCTGATTAATAGATAACACCTAAAATGGAAAAGTCAAGAGATAGCTGTACAAGCAGGTCATTTAGAAATGTGAAGATAAGTAGCTAGAAAAAATGCAAAAAAAGTGTTCAGTTTTTGCCTCAGAGGAGCCACAATGTGGATGGAGTGGGTGGGGCAGAAGCCTAATACCATTTTAAGGAACTCTTCACTTTTTAAGTTATGCACATAGATTTCTTTGAGAAATATAAACACCAAGAAAATAAGAACTATTTTTCTTAATCTCACCTGTGCTTTTTAGATGTGATTTCTCCATATTCTGCTCTTCACATTTAACTTATTCCTGCTCAGTGATTAAAAAATGTTCTCACAGAACATTTATGGAATGTTACCTAATAATAGAAATAATGTCATTTATAGACAAATTTTATCAACAAATTTTTCCCCATCAAAAATATGGCTTGATATCTCTCTCATATTCTTAGAAGTAAAACTAAATTAGGATTTAATGATGGCATTTTATTAGTTTGAATGGTCGAATAGCTGTGTGTCAATTAAAAACTTCATAAGGTTTAATTTGAATAGTTGTGCCTTCCTTAATGAAGTATTAAGTAAAATAATGAGGATCGGAGCTATATTTATTAAGATTCTACCCAGGAAGAAGGAGGAGAGAGCCCAGTTAAAATAATTAAAAGTGAAAAGATAGATGATTAGACTACGATGCAGACTGGCTGAACCAATTATGTAAAGCAGAATAAGAATAATGTTTTTTTTCCATAGCAGTGGCTCTAAAATGCTCCAAGATTCTAAAAATGCTTCCAAGTCATTGCAACCAGTGGTAACGAATAATTATATAGAACATTAAGTCTGCTAAGTACTTTTTACATAAACTGTCCCGTTTAATTCTCACACTATGTCTTGAAGTTAGATATTACTACGACCATTTTCGAAATAGAAAATAGAAAACATTGCAGGGAGGTTGAGAAACTTTCCCAAGGATATAGGGTTGTTAAGTAGGATAATAGTAATATTTATTGCCCCAGCAGGATACTTTTGGTAGGAACCAGCCAGTTGAGAATCTAAGACAAGAGAGAGAAACCAAGACTTACCTATGGGACTTATGGCTCCCAATTGATAAGAGATTGAATGTAGTCTAGAACTCAACTTCCTCTCCAAACTTGTGATCTTTCTGCTGCCTTAAGCTGAGGGTACCATTAGTGTTAAGCAAAATTCCCCCGTTTTCTAAATATACCAATAAATGTTGATTGAATGGCAAATAATTGTTTCTGTTCATTGAGAAAACCATCAAGGGAGTAGGTGAAGCTTCTGAATCAGTTCTAGGGCTTCAGGACTGAGTTAGTTGCTCATTTGCACCCCCTATTCCATTCGGTAGCTTGAAAACTCAAGAGAGACGGTGTCTGGGAGGTATTCAGGTACAGGTGAGAAGTTCCTGAATAGAACATAGTAGTGTGATATTGGAGACAAGCATGGATGACTAAGTGTAAGGACTGAAAGTAGATGGCGAATAAAAAATGAGACAAATGAACTTATTTACAAAACAGAAACAGACTCACAGACATAGAAAACAAACTTGTGATTTCCAGGGGGAGAAAGAAGGGGTTTGGAAGGGATAAATTAGGAGTTTGGGATTAACATATATACACTACTATATATAAAATAGATAAACAACAAAGACTTACTGTACAGCACAAGGAACTATGTTCAATACCTTGTAATAACCTATCATGAAAAAGAATATGAAAAGGAATATATATATGTATAACTGAATCACTATGCTGTACACCAGAAATTAACACAATATTGTAAACCGACTATACTTCAATTTAAAAAAAAAGGTAGATGGCAAACAGTGAGATAAAGAATCCTTAGCAGAAAGTTTCTAACACCACACCTGTTCCCTAAGTTTCTTTTGTTATTTTTTCTCACAAGCCTTTTTTCTTAATCGATCCCTTTCCCCAGCACCTCTGGCTCTCCCTTTGGGTGTACCATTCACTGCACATGTTATGTTTGTTTCCATCCTACACCTTTTCGAGGGAGCCCTTCCTATAGCATGACATTAGGGCAGCTCTGAGCTCTTAATCTCTACTCCCTTTTTACTACTACTGAAATGAATCATAGCATAGGCTCCTGACAAAGAGAAGATTCTTAATACATATTTATGGAAGGAAGGAAGGAATGCAGGTGAAATGTTTTTAATTTCATGAAACTAAATAATCCCCTTTATTTGAAGCTCAAAAAGGGACAACCCATATTTTAAAAGGAGCTCCTGTCTAAATGTATTTTAGCTGTTACTGGTTGGACAGCAGAGCCACTTAGGATTAAGTATTTGATGGCCAGGATACTTGGTTGGTCATGGATATTGTCGTATTTTCATTCACAAGCAGCCTTGTGACAGCCAAAGGATGGTCAAATTCTACCACTTTTACATTACAAAATGAGAAATGAAGTGCGCCCAGCTTGTGATAGGTCAGAATGATTCACTTACGCACCTCTCTGCTGACACACAGAACTCTCTGATTGTTAACATTAGGGATACCCTTTAGTTTGGACTTGTGCAATACCTGACATCTAAAAGAGTTTTTGTTTTGTTTTTTTAAAATAATTTGTTACTTTTATATTCATGCGGGTGATAAAATCTTGTGTATGTTTCTCAACCTTTATCTCCCTCTGTTTGAAAATTGCATTCACACTTAATAAATAAAACATTGACAGATGTAGACACTTCATCAGCTGCTATAATTTCTTTTGTGTTTGTTTGGGAAGGACTTATGCTTTTCCTGTAAAGGAGAATGTAATATAGAAAACTGTCCCTTTAATTGCATATTAAAGCACTGTTCCTCAAACAGTTTTTAAAGTAAATATTTATGAACAAGAGTGTGTGTAGGAGTGGAAAAATCAGAGCCAGTTTTCAGTAAGTATATTTTTACTACAGCTAAGAAATGAATACCTCATCACGTCTTTCCCATAGTGAATAAACAGATACCCAGAGAGATAATTAAATCAGAAATTAGAAGGAAAAAAATGGTCTTTCAGAATATTTCTACAGCACCCTATGACTTAATATTTCTCTTCATCTTAGATCGTGTGAGCTTTTAATTAGCAAGGTGGGACTCTGTATGACACAGCTGTTTCTGATTTATACTGTTGACTGTTGACCCAATGTGTAACTAACTCCCCACCAGTATTTTTAGCAGTCAGGGAAAAGTCCCCAATTCTTGGTACAGGCAACTTCTTAGAGATTCCAACTGAAACTACTGTGTAAAATGGCTCTTAACATTTATCTTTAAGCTTGAGGCTTTCTGTTTTCCATCAGGCAAGCTGTGTTCCTTTCTACATGTGAATAAGAGACAGAACAATACTGTTTTCATTTCTGTTACTGTCTAGTATTGTTTTTTTCTAGGGATTTCAGGAACCTTCTGAGTAGTCTCTTATCCTGAATTACTGGCAGTTAAGATGCTCTGACGCTTTCAGTGTGTTTACAATGCCCTCTAAAGTTTGATTGCCAGGGATTTCCTTGGTTTTGGGCTATCTGCAGTTTCACCATAGTGTGTCTAGAGTAAATTTCATATTAATTATCCTACTTTTTATATGTTGTGTTTCATTTACTTGTGGATTTGTGTCTTTAATCCATTCTTGGAAATTGTCATTGGCTGTCCATTCAAATATTTCTCTTCGTTTTTAAATAATTTTATTGAGATGTAACTTACAAACCATACGGTTCATACATTTGAGGTATACAGTTCAGTGGTTTTAATGTGCTCATAGGGTTGTGCCACTATCACCACAATCAATTTTAGAAGATTTTCATCATGCCAAAAGGAAACCCTGAAGCCATTAACAGTCACTCCTCTATTTCACCCAACCCCTCCTCCTACCCCTACTGCTCTAGGCAGCCACTTTTTTGTCTTGATGGATTTGCCTATTCTGGACATTTCATATAAATGGAATAATACACTATGTAGTCTTTTGTGATTGGCTTCTTTCACTTAGCAAGAATGTATTCAAGCTCCATCCATATTATAGCATGTATCAGTACTTCATTGTTTTTTATTGCCAAATAATATTTCACTATACGGATACATCATATTTATTCATCTTGTCATCTGTTGGCATTTGAGTTATTACAAGTTATTGGCTACTATGAAAAATACTTCTGTGAACATTCTTGTATAGGTTTTTGTTGTACACATCTGTTTTCAATGTTTTCAGTTCTCTTGGGTATATACCTAGGAATGGAATTGCTGGGCCAGATGGTAGTTTTATGTTTAACGTTTTGAGAAACTGTTGAGACTGTTTTCCAAAGCAGCTGCACCATTTTCCATCAATACCAGCAACGTATAAGGGTTCTAGTTGGTCCAAACCCTCACCAACACTTGTTATTACCAAACTTTTTGATTATAGCCTTGTTAAGCTGGCCTGAAGTGGTATATAATTGTGGCTTTGAGATGCATTTTCTTGATGACTAATGATGCTGAACATCTTTTCATGTGCTTATTGGCCGTTTGCAGATCTTTGGAGAAATGTCTTTTTAGAGCTTTTGCCTATTTTTAATTGAGTTATTTTTTTATTATTGAGTTGTAAAATTTCTTTATATATTCTGGATACAAATTCCATATCAGAAATATGATTTGCAAAATATGTTGCCCCATTGTGTGGATTATCTTTCAACTGTATTGATGGTTTCCTTCGAAGCACAAAAGCTTTAATTTTTATAAAGCCTGATTTATCTACTTTTTCTCTTGTCACATTTGCTTTTGGTGTCACTTCTAAGCAGAGTGACTAAATCAAGTTTGCGATCTTCTGCATTTTTTTTGTATCAGTGCTTCTCTACCTTGGCTGTACATTCGAATCAGCCAGGGAGCTTTAAAAATTCCTGAAGCCTGGGTCATGCTCTAGAACGATTAATTCAGAATTTCCTGGAGTGGGACCTAGGCATCAATAGTTTTATAGTTCCACAGGTGAGTCCTGTGTGCAGCCAAGGTAGAGAACCACTGCTCTGTGTCCTTCTGAGGTCCAGATGGACATATGTTACACCTTTGTGTCACTTCATACTACGTATCCTCTCTTTTATATTTTCCATTTACTTATTTCTCTGTGCTGCATTCTAGGTAACTTCTTTAGATATATCTTCCAGTTCACCAGTTCCCCCTTGAACAGTGTTTCACCTGCCATTTAACCCATCCATTGGGTTCTATATCTATCAATTTCACTTTTCTGTAAGTTCCAGCTAAGCTTTTCTCATGGTTTCACATTTCTTGTTAAGTTTTGCGATTCTACCTTTTTTTGAACATTTAATGCATTTTTGGTATTCCATATCTGGTAATTTCAATGCTGGAAGTCCTTGATGGTATGATCTTCTTGTTTGTTGTTTCTGTATACTGTCACTTATGGGGGCTTGTTTCCTTGAGTCTTTGATCTTCCACCATGCACACATATTTGGTTGATTGTAATATGTGGTGTCTCTATTGAGGATGCTTCCTGATAGAGATTTGTGTTTCCTGCTTCTGGGATTCAACAATACTGCCAGCCTGGAACCACTTGCGCCCTTTTCCTGGGCATTTCCAGCTTGATGGATGACATCAGCCTTTGCCCACAGGGCATCCGTGCCTTGCTTATCACATATGCTTCAGCTCAAGTTTTTTGTTTCCTTTTGCTTTTTCAGGTGGACTGGGGGCTTCCCCTTGCTGTACTTGAGCCTAAGTATATATTGGTAAACAAGTCTCTTAAAGGATATGCAGTATTTAATCAGTTACAAAGTTCTGCCAATTAAGATGCATCTTTTTATGTACCAGTGAGAAAGAGAAAAAACAGTCCATTAAACTGACACAATGCTTCTTCTCACTAGGATTTTACACTTATGGAAAGAGCTCTTTTAGAGTTATTTAGACAGTGTTTTTATCATATATCACTCTTTCTCCCTAGAGTCACTAATGTCTGTGATTTTCTACAAAATATCATCCCTCTGTGCCATCAAAAGCACTGGTGATGCAGCACTTCTTAAAAAAGTGTTCCGCTTTGGCATTTTTTTCCAAGTGGTTGACACCCATTTTGGAGGTTTTGATGAACCATACACAGACCGTGGGAGCTAAGTCCTACTGCCTCTGGACAGATAGTGATTTTGAGATACATTCTAGTTACAGGGATGTTAAAATGTAAAAAAGAAAAAAGAAGAAGAAGGGTACATCTTAGAATCAATAAAGCTATGCAGTTCCTTTGTTACAGGGAAAGGCCTTCCTGAGTATCTAGAGGAGTGCTACTGAAGGTGTGGTTTGCAGGCCATTCTGCAAATTTATTCCTGGTCGAAAAGGATACAAGTACAGAAATGGAGAGTTGATCATTTAGGAACTTTTTTTTAGTAATTACACCAAGTAATTTTTAGTAATTACACCAAGTAACTTTTTTTTAGTAATTACGCCTGTTAGATCTCATAATAAAAAATTGGGACTGATATATCATATGTGTTTTTAATTGCATTTTCTGGCAATGCACCCGTATGTTATTTTACAAAAGCATCAGCCCATGATGGATTAGAAATAAACAAACCAAAATTGGTCCTTCACCAATGATAGTTTGAGTAGCATTGGTCTTAATGGGTCTCAAAGTTTGGCTTTGGCAGAATCACCTGGAGGGCTTACTAAAACACAGGTCACTGTGCTTTAGGTGGGTCTCCAGTAGAGTGGGAGAATTTGCATTTCTAATCAGGTCCCAGGTAATACGGATGCTGTTCTAGGGCCCACGCTTCCAGAACACTGCCCTCGACCCCCAGATTGCTGGAAGCAGATACCATATTGCCAAGGATTTCCAGCTTGATTTGGAGGACAGGAAATCCTGATGCTCTCTTGGAAAGCTCCTGCTTCCGGTGATCACTTTCTTTTAATGAATTTAGAATAACTTCTCTAAACTGTATTTTATTTAATCTCCATTCCTTGGTACACTCTTTAGGACACCACTGACTTTCAGGGCTGTCGCAGCCAATGTCTGCTACAAAGGTATATATATGATTGCATTTGATTAAATGTTCACACTCTTCTTAGAAAAGCAAAATGTACATTTTATTTTTTAAGTGAATTGGTGCCATGATTGGGTAGAAATAAGCTCCCAGTTCTTTCGATTGTGCCACAATCTGTTGACGGCGTTATAGGGACTGATCAAATAGCACCAATGCCCAGGATAACCCTTTCCAGTGGTTTAAACCAGACTGCACACCAGACTTCTGAGATATTTGTGTTGCCTTGTTAAGCTGACAGGAGGAAGCATCTCTGTGAAAAATCTGTACTGCATATCCACACCATAGTTTCCAGCAGCAACTGTCATTATTACTATCTTGAAGAATATATATTAACCTCAGAGACCTTGATAAATGACCCTTTAGGGGAAAATTAATATCTTTAGAGGAGTCAAATATATTAATCATTGGTGCCACAGGCAGAGTAAATTTCCTTCCCGCTGCTGTGGCAAATGCTGTAAATCCTTGCAGGGTCCACGGGCAACATTTATGGTCCTGTGAATATTAGCCAATGCCTGCCATTCACTGGGGTGGGAATAATTATCGTCCCCTGCTTTCAGGTGTTGTAACAGGTTAGGAGCCTTCTTAGAGTTCTAAACCAGTGCTTCTCACATTTTGATGCATCTGAATCACTTGGGGAACCTTTTAAAGATCTGGGATGGAGCCTGAGGTTCTGCCTGTCTTAGAAGCTCCTGGGTGATACCAGTGTTGCCCGTCTAAGGACCACACTGAGTGGTCCTTTGCTAAATGCTTTTGAACAACCTGCTTGCATAGAGTGCTCCTTCTTGCAAGCTAGCACGTGGAGTACTGATACAGCTCTTCCTCCAGAAACTTAGCCTGGTCACCTAAAGTCATTGCCCGCTTCTTTATGTTCATTTAGTGAAAAACATTCTGGCAGGTGATTCTGCCAAAGCTAAACTTTGTGACCC
The DNA here is from genome assembly GCF_009834535.1 of Camelus ferus. Classification (NCBI taxonomy): domain Eukaryota; kingdom Metazoa; phylum Chordata; class Mammalia; order Artiodactyla; family Camelidae; genus Camelus; species Camelus ferus. Next base: position 36,411,790 of record NC_045732.1, read on the forward strand.
ATTAAGATCAATGCTACTCAGGACAGTATTCACATTGGAAACCACTCCTTTCAGGTCTGTGTCCTTTAAGAACGTTTTACTTTGGTCGTTAAAAAAGGTCAACTTTCTCTTTGTCAACAGAATATGCTGTTGGGGGAAGAGTTGTCACAAATGTCATATTGAAGGTAATTCCATAGCATCTTATCAGAGAAGAAAACCTAAATCCCAAGGAGAGACATACGATGCGAGCTCTGTGCTGTGCCACTTCAGGATGTCCTCAGAAGGCCACAGCTTTCATTTGTAAATGTCAACTTGTGATCGGTGTTGCATGAGACAGAGTACAGCTTTAATAAAATGGTTTTGTTGCTTGCTTTGGTCTTGGATGAAACAGGAGTGATGAGAGATATTATTAGAGCCTGTGTGCGGCTATCGCTCACTGTGAGGCCCTCATATGCTTCTGTGCCCGAGAAGCAGACAAATTACTGTAACCTTATAGGGATTATTTTAAACAATGAATTCTACTCAGATCTGAGAGTGAAAGCCAGATTCCTTTCCTGGTCGAGTGTTTCATTTACCAGTGCCTTTAGCTGTAGGTAATAGAAAACCTGACTTAGGGTGGCTTAAGCAGATCAGGGTTATCATTCTAACATGTAAAGATGTCTGGAATTAGATGGCTGCTGGTATTTGCTCAATGAGTTGGCAGCATCAGGGCCTTTCCCTGGTGATAGTTGCAGAATCTGTGTGGAGCTCCAGGTACCACGTCTGTGTTCAAGGCAGAAAACAGAGGGAAGGCTGTGCTAAGGATGTCTTAACTGACCAGGGAAGCCAAAGCTGTCCAAGACATCTCCAGATTTCTCCTTGTGTCTGTCAATCAGGACTGTTGCATGCCCACGCAAGGGAGACTGGGAAATCTTGCATTTATCTGGGCCACCTTGAAAATTACTGGGGTTCTGTTAGGAAGGAAGAAGGGAGAAATGGATATTGAGTAGGCAACTAACTATATGCCTCAGCCAAAGTAACTGGAGGTAAAATTTCCCAGCCTCTGTGATGTAGCTTTCTTCTTTTCTTTGAAGAATCCTATATTCACTAAGAAATAGAGTGCGTGTGTGCTGAAAGTAGGGGGTGGATTTGGTAGAGGGAAGAAGCAAAAGTCAAACAGCCTTTCAACATCCAAACTCCATTTCCTCCAAGTGAGAAGCTTATACATATTGGGTTTTGAAGGCACAAATTACACCTAAAATCAAAAGGAAAAGTAAATGGACATCACATTATGCACACAAAGTAATTTGGAAAATCGACAATAGATTTTCCAAAGTCATAAATATGGTGATACCCCTTATCCTGCAATTTTGTTAGAAAGTTCAAGTATTAAACAGCTTGTGTTGTCAGCCTAATGAATCTCTAATGATTTTGAAAGAAAACCTTGTACTATTAATTATAGTTAGAATGCCTCTTGGGACACTTCAAGATTCAGTTCTTGATAAGGAGCAATCAGTGAGGTCGTTTGATAAAGAATGAAGCAGCCTGGAAAGTGAAAATCTTGGGGGTATTATTTTCCTTTTAAAAATATTCTCTGGACATTGATTCTTAAATAATGAGTACCTTTCCAATGATGTTACTATATATTTCCTGTTGATTTTTAGACAACCTTTGCCTCAATTAGAGTTAATTGGACCTGCATTAGATTAGGATTTTGCACACTGTTGAGTTGAGTAACTGCTTTTTTTTTCCTTTTTTCTTCTTCACTTAACTTTATTAAAATAATTTAGTTGCTAGGAGTTAACTCTTCTTTTAAAGATGAAGGAAAAAACAATTTGGTTGGGGAGAGGGTGGTGTATTTCTCTTTCTTGATTAAAAACATAGTATGTATGGTCAAGATCAGGCTTCCCAGCTTGGCTTTGTAACATTTGGAAGGTGATTGCCTTGTTTAATCCTCTTTCTCTGTGCTTTCTGGCTCTGAATTAGCTCAGGCATCTTTATCTGTAGCCTCGTCTCTGGATGAAAGGGAATGATGACTTCTGGGTTGTGCAGATTTTAGAATTCGGAGGAGAAAAGTGAGATAAAAGACAACTTTTAATTTTGTTTCATTCATCTGAAGGATATAGAAGCATTTCCCGGATTCCCATAGAAAGCCTGGCAGAAGATGGAGATTGTGAAAGAGAGATGACTGGGCTTCTTTTGCTCTCTCTTGAATCAGGAGATTAGTTCTTACAGAGAATTCCCTTTGCTGCCTTCCAAAGAGAGTGAAAAATAGCTTATGTCAGGGTCTAAAAGATGGGCGGGGTCCTGGTGTGATTGTGTGGCAGAGATGAGACAAAGTAGAGTTTTGGGGGTTTTCATGTGTATCTCCAAGTGAGTGAACTGAACTCACCCACCCTGGGAGATGGGCACATCGGAGTGCTGTGCTCCACCCTCACATTGGTTCCTCTGCCCTTCCTGACAGATTTGTAAGCGCTACTCTCTATTTTGTGTTTGCATTGAACTTGGAACCTGTTTCCATCATAGCCCTTGGCATTTTGTGTCCTGAGCTCTGCCAGGACTGAGAGCTCTTTGAGTGCAGACCGAAGACCTCAGACTCCAGAGGGCAAGGAGTGTGACCTGTCTTGGGTCTCACTGTCCTTGGGACCACTTGAGGCAGGATTGAAGCAGCCCCCTGTGATGCTCAGATTTGCGTTCATCTCTCGATTTATAATCCCCATTTTCATGGGATCATTACACCTGCTCTCACTCAACTTTTTCACCTTGGGTTGAGAGAATCCTCAGTATGACTTTGAAAGGCACTTGAAATATCTTGCCCTTTTCAAAGCACAATGATTAGAAGGGATGCCTTGGGCAACAGTAAAGGAAAAACAGAACAAGTAGGGAGTTGAGGAGAATGACAAAAGTGTTGAGGTTGACAGGCACGGATACTTTCAGGTTTTAAATGAACTTTACATGTTGCTGCCTAGGAAGCACAGAATGAAATGGGCAGCTCTGTTATTCTTGGGAGATGAATATATTCTCTCGGCTCTACCAAATGAGGCTGTGATATTGAAAGGATGCCAGCCTCCCCGCTGGGCAGCCTGCCTCCGTTTCGTCCAGGCACCGAGGTCTTTCTCAGCTGCCCCAGCATCTGTGCCCTTCCCGCTGTTCACCGCTTTGCCAAAGGCCAGCCTCCCTGAGCTGTGGGAGCATCTGCCCTTTGTTGTACTAGAGCAGAGAATGTTTCCAACATTTCAATTGCTCTTCTCCTGGGGAGCCGGAGAGAGGGAGAGCAGCCGTGTGACAACTCTGAGACTCTCAAGCCAAAATGTTAGGGTTTTCTGAAGTGAAGCATCCCATCTTTGAAGGAGCAGCCTCCCTCCGAGCCCTTCTGGCTTTGAAGTGGTCGTCAGACCTGCCTTTGTCCTGAGAGATCCCGTGAGAGATTCTGCGGTGGTTTTCACTTGGGAACCCCGTTCAGAGGCATCTGGAGAACTCTTTTAGAGCTACTCAAACTCAGGCACATGCGTCAGTTACCCACTGCTGCACAACAGACTACCTTAACACTTCCGGCCTTATGTTTTGGTTGTTATTATTGCTCACAAGTCCATCTAGTGGTTCGGCTCATCTGGGCCAGGCTGGGCTGATCCGGGCTGGGCTTGCTTATGTGTCGGCAGCGAGCTGAAAGGTCGGCTGAAACCTGCTGGCCTGGGGTGGCTCCGCTCAGGTGTGTGTCAGGTGGCCCGCCGTGGGCTGAGGGGAGGGAGTGACAGAATCCCAAGGCTTTGAGGCTTAGGCTCCAAAGTGCTGCATCACCACTCCGCTGCCAATTGACGACAGCACCGTCACGTGGGCAGCCCGGCTTCAAAGGGGAGACAACCGGACTCCACCTCCTGATGAGAGGGGCCGCAGAGAAAAATGGCAAGGGCCTGGGTGTAGGGAGGGAAAGACTCTGTGGCCGGCTTTGCAGTCTGTCGCAGTGTGTGATGTCAGATGCAGCGTGAAGTCATGTGCAGGGCGTGGGTGTGTGTTCCCAGGGTTCTAGACTTCTGGGAAGTGTGGGGAGACGTGTGTGCTGGAGAAGGAGTGGGGCAGGTGTTGAGGAGTATTCCACATCCCCTTTGCCTCCGGCGTCTCTTGCGAGGGCTGCTGAAATTAATCCCGTACAGCTTCCTTCGCCTCATAGACCGTTTAACCCCCTTCCCTTCCATGAAGCCGATACTACGTATGAAACGTATACAAATAACTACAGAGTGAGGCCAGGACGGGGTGGTGTGGTAGTGTTCAGTAATGTGATTTGCTGTATGTTGTTCACAGGAAAAGCCGAAAATGGATAGTGATGATTTACCCCAATTATTAAGCTATTACAGTTGACCCTTGACCGAGATGGGGGTAGGGGCAGTGACCCTCTGCCCAGCCAAAACTCCGCATCTCACTTCACAGTCGGCCCTCCATCTTCACAGTTCCACATCCGCAGTCAGCCAACCTCGGATCATGTAGTACTGCAATGTGTATTTATAGAAAAACCCTGAGTATAAGAGGACCTGCGCAGTTCAAACCCATGTTGTTCCAGGGTCTGCCCTATAGGGTTGCTTTTGACATAGTTCTTGCCTTAAAATTGAAGTATAGTGACTCAACACCTGAGATCGTCCCCTCAGACCAATACAGATATCCAGCCTACTTACCAACTATGAAGGTCCCTGGTGCATGTGTTTTTTGTGTATTTACCTCGCCCTTGACTTCATCTTAGTTACTTTTGTTTCTCGTTATCGTCATGGTGGCCTCCAAGGCCCTCTATGATGGGCGTTCTCCCTTCCTGGCCTCACTCTCTCACCTCACCTCCTACCCATCTCCCCGTGGCTCTCACTGCTCCAGACACCGGCCTCCTCACTGTTTCTTAAACACACAGGTGCACTCCCACGTTAGGGCTGGGCGTGAGTTGTGCCCTCTGCCTAGAGAACTCCTCCCTCATACATCACCTTGGCTAATAGCCTTGCCTCCCCTTTCAGGTCTTTGATAAGATGGGACCTTTTCTACGAGACCTGCATTGACCTCCTGTTGAATGCAGAGTCCTGCCCACCTTCACTGCAGCCACCCGAGCCTCCTTCCCTGTTCTCCGTTTTCTTCTTTCCTTAATGCTGATCACTGTTTAGTACACTAGATAATTTACTTTGATAATATTCATTGTGTATCGTCTGAACCTCTTCCTTCCTGGGTGTTGGGGGTCCCTGAGACCACCCCAGGATCGATAATTCACCCAGCAAACTCGAAGGACTCAGCACAGAGTTGTGACCATGGTTATGACTTATTACAGTGAAAGGACACAAGGCAGAATTAGCAGAGGGAAAATGTGCCTGAAGTGAAATCAGGGGGAATCTTGGGCACAGATTCTTCTTCCAGGGGGCCCCTCCAAGCAGAGTCAAAAAGGACACGCTTCATTCTCCCGCCAGCGAGTTGTGCCAGCCCGTGTGGGATGTGGTCTGCCGGGGAAGGCCATTAGAGGCTTGGCACCCAGGGTTTGTACTGGGGGCTGGTCACGTAGGCACCCTCTGCCCAGCACGTAGGAAAATTCCAGACTCCCAGAAGGCAAGCAGGTGTTCAGAATAAACTATATTGTTGGCCCAGAGAGTTTAGGCACACCCTCACTAGTCCTGAGCATGGTGGTCCAGAAATCCAAGTTCTCAAATGCCAGCCTCGCAAACAGGTCTTTCCAAGGATGGCAGTCTCGGGCCTGCTGTGATAACTCTTCTTCACACTATCCAAGAATCTAAGCTCCTTGAGGACAGAGATCTTTGTTTTGTCCTAGGATGTGCCCCCTAGAACACTGGCTACCACACAGTAAGTGCTCAGTAGATGTGTATTGTGTGAAGAGCGGGAGCGCAGGTCCTTGCATGCACCATTTGACTTTACCTGCATCTAGTTGTGACACTGATGCAAGAAGTGTCTTAGTTTCTTCTCTTAATGTTTATTTATTTATTTTTGGTTTGTTTTATAATGTTATTTTTTGATGTTTTTTGGGAGGGGAGATAATTAGATTTATTTTCATTTACTTCTTTTCATGAAAGTACCGGGGATTGAACCCAGGACCTCATGCATGCTAAGCATGCACTCTACCACTGAGCTCTACCCTCTCCATTAATGTTTATTTTTAAAGGCAAAAGTGCTGTGCAAAAGGACTTCTCCTTCACACAATATACATTTCCTTCTTCTCTGTTTCAAGGTCCAAAACCATTTTTCACTGACTATGTAAGCTCTTTAGTTTACCTATGATCAGTGACTCTTTGGATAAAAACCTCATTTTTCATTCCCTACTCCCTCAGTATTAGAAAGATTAAGCTAATTTCAAAATGACTTGTGTCAGGATTTCATCCCATCTAGAAGGTCTATCTGTTTCATCAGAGGCTTGCTTGTCACCTTCTGAAGTTTGACAAATTGATGGAATGAATCATTTGCTGAAATTCAACAAAGAGCACCCAGCCTGTATTCTCTGTCTCTGCTTAAGATTGGTCTCAGCTCAAAAACCTTAAATTGAATTTATCAGCAGGAAAAAAAAAATGAGAGGTTTTTTAAATGAATATCGTAGTACCATTCGAGAATATAAATCTCCTGTAGCATTTGTCATCAAAATTAAGTTTTAATATTATTGTGAGAATGTGTTGATACATCATTCCTACCAACAGAATATGCTAGGTTGGCCTATTAATAACAATTCCAAGTAATGCTGAGTCACTTTTGTACAGGGAGAATATTCTTCTGAATGGAAGGGGAATTATGAATATATTCTTAGGGCAAATAAAAAATAATTGCACATCAGGATTCGTGGACTGATCAGATGAATTAATATTTCTGGCTGGGAGATGATAAATTCTGAGGGAGAAAACTGTCAGGGAGCGTTCACCAGCGACTTGAACAAATGACTTGGCCTTGACAGAAACATTTTAAATACAGCTTCTAGATGTTTAACGTATTTTGTCATTTTGACAAGATTGGGTTAGCCTTTCCTGAAACTTAAAAAAACTGACATGTTAAAAAAAGGGGGGGAGGGACTCATATGCCAGGATATTACAGTCCTCAGCTAGTGCTCTTGAGGGCAGTGACTTGTTACTTTCTAGAGCTGGCAAGGATGTAAAAGAATTTCTGTCCCATGTACCTCATTTTATAGATGAGAAAACTGAGGTCCAGAGAGGTGTGGTGACTTGATGAAGGCCACACAGTGAACTAATAGCAGAGCACAGAGCAGAATTCAGGGTCTTTCACTTTCAGGGCACTGTGCCACTCTGAGCCCATTACATGTTCCAAGGTGGTGGGTCTCCCAATCTAGTGGGCATCAGAATCACCTGGAGAGCCGGTTCACCCACAGATTTTCATGGCTCTGGGATAGGGACAGGGACAGGGAATGTGCATTTCTATCAAGATCCCAGGTGATGCTCTTGGTCCTGGTTCAGTGACCACACTTGGAGAACCACTGGGCTAAGAGTTGGAGGGGACAGTCAGGAAACTAAGAATAATTGTGTGGGGGGGGGGGTATAGCTCAGTGGTAGTGTCTGCTTAGCATGCACAAGGTTCTGGGTTCAATCCCCAGTGCCTCCATTAAATAAATAAATAAAATTTTAAAAAGAGAATGAATGTGGGATTTTCTTCAGGGAAAGAGGGAATGATTGACTGGCTGATTTTAGCTAGTCCTGTCTTTGTATTCAGAGAATAGAAAGCCTGTTAGTAATTTTACTTTTCCTGTTCTGCTTGTCGTTATTGTTAAATAAGGTTTCTACTATTAGCCTAAGTACCTGGTAAATTTCTTTCCTGACTCAGAATTATGACCCATTTGGGGGCCCTAGATAATTGGTGAAGGGGGCCATAGCAAATCAATGCCAAGAAAAAGAAAATCCCTAAGAGGTATTTTAAAATGTCGAATAATGGTTAATTTTGAATACCTCTTCAGCGTCCAAATCATTACCAGGAAATCATCAAATTGCCTTGACTCATCTTAAATATCCCCATTACCGTAGGAAAAAAAAAAAGAGCTAGAAATGGTGACTGCAAACAAACAGAAAAGTGGTTAACTGAGTTGACAGAGAGAACTGAACTTAAAGCAGAAATTGAATCCCTCCAAATTTTGTTTTTCTGGGCCAATTAACAAATTTGTTGCCAGAAATGTGCTTCACATTGTCCTTGGTGCTACAGAACAGGAAGACTACCTGACACTAAGATTAAATCTAAAAACCAAGTTCTCATGGTAGATTCTAAGCACATCCTTGCACTAACATAAAGTTTATCTTTACCTATTTCTTATTTTTATCTTTTTGTTGGTATTCATTAGCTAGTTAGATTAAAATGGATGCATTATACTATATTGAGACAAAATCAAAGTTGGTGGTTACAGCCTTCCCACCCCTTTTCAGAAATCTACCTGCTAAAAACAAACCCATATCTGTCTGCTCATAATCCCTCTTTTTAAAATTTAAAAAAATTTTAATATATTTTTATTGATGTATAGCCAGTTTACAATGTTCTGTCAATTTCTGGTATACAGCATAATGCTTCAGTCATACATGAACATACATATATTCATTTTCATATTCTTTTTCACCATAAATTACTACAAGATATTGATTATAGTTCCCTGTGCTATACAGTATAAATTTATTGTTTATCTATTTTATGTACATTAGTTAGTATCTGCAAATCTCAAACTCCCAATTTATCCCTTCCTACCCCCTTCCCCCCAGTAACCATAAGTTGTTTTCTGTGTCTGAGTCTGTTTCTGTTTTGTAAATAAGTTCATTCATCTTTTTTTTTTAAGATTCCACATATAAGTGATATCATATGATATTTTTCCTTCTCTTTTCTGGCTTACTTCACTTAGAATGACAGTCTCCAGGTCCATCCATGTTGCTGCAAATGGCATTATTTTAGTTTTTTTATGGCTGAGTAGTATTCCATTGTATAAATATACCACAGCTTTTTTATCCAATCACCTGTCAGTGGACGTTTAGGTTGTTTCCATGTCTTGGCTATTGTAAATAGTGCTGCTGTGAACATTGGGGTGCAGGTGTCTTTGAATTAAGGTTCCCCGTGGATAGAAGCCCCAGAATCCTTCTTAATTATCCCTTTCACCTTGCTAGAGTAGGTAAAAATTACTCCTGGCTGACCTAGAGACTAAATCAAGGTTTTGGGGGAAAGGGAGAGATGAGAGAGAGGGAAGAAAAAGAACCCAAGTGGATTCTGGGGCTCAAGAAATTATTTGTGTGTAAAAGGTCCTGAAGCAGCTGTCAGGAACAAAAGATCCGAGAATGGGGAAGAGGTTGAGGGAGTGTTACGTGAGTTAGGTATGGATTCCTATTATTGTATTTTGAAAGGCAAAGAAAAGAGCTGCTGTTTTGATGCTCTGTAACTGCTAAAAGAGACACTGCTCCGAGACTGGACCACACGGGTCCTTGGATTTATTAAGTTTACTCAAAGTACCTACGATTCAGTCTCTGCTCTAATAAAATTTGTTTGCAAGAAGGAAACAGGGGAATCCATGGAAAATTAGGTTTCCAAGGAAACCAGCCTGGATGGGATAAGAGGAACATTATGCCTATCTATCAACTAACAAATATTTACAGTCACGTGAAGGCTCTTGCTGTTGGTGAGAAAGGAAGCATTCTCTGTGGCTCCAGCAGAAGGGGTGAGAGAAAGAAGGGCACGGAGGTACAGGGGAGAACTCTAAGCTACAGGCCTCAAAAAGGGAAAAATAGACTGTGGCTTCAAAAAAAAAGGTTCTGGTAAAAGCTCTGAGTCAGCTTTCCATTCTAGGGAAGCTGAGTGTATCTGTTACCTATTGCTGTGGGACAAACTGCTTCAAAACTCAGTAGTTCAAGATAACGATCTTTTATTTTGTTCAAAAATCTGCAATTTGGGCAGCGTTGCACAGGGAGGGCTTGTGTTTTTTCTCTTCTTGTCAGCTGGGAGGGCTCAACTTGGGGCTACAGGAACAGTTTTCAAGATGGCTCTCTCACATGGCTGGCAACTTGGTGCTGGTTCCCTACTGGGAGCTCATCTGGGATCGGGAGCCTTGGCCCTTCCATGGATTTCTTGGGGAAAGCATGTGGATGGACATATTTGGACAGTATGATCCCCACAGGGGAACCTGAGGCATGGTCTCGGCTTTGAATTGGTGTTTGCAAAAGCCAAACAGGTATCTCAGTGTGTCTCACCTTGCTTCTTTTCCTCCTTTTATCCCTGTAGACAGAATGCTTGGCCCTTACTTAAAGTCCAACCCCAGAAGCAATCCTCATTTCTCCCTATCATTGTTTAAGAGGTCAATTTTGGCCATTTTTGAACATTTTGGGTCACAGCTGGGAAGGAGAGAGTCAGAAAGAATTACACCAGAGAAGCGAAAGTTCCAAGTGTTAATCAGTGGCCTTTCCAGCCAGCACTGGCCCTTTCTGACACACTAAGAGATTCACCAATTCTAGAACTTTACCTGTAACAGGCCATATATTTATTGTATGGACTCCTTGTCTTAGTTTGGGTTCCCCTAAAGTGTACCCTAAGATAAGGATTTGGAAGTGAGTAGCTTACGTGGGAGGTGATCCCAGGAAGCTCAGTGAGGGAGTAGAGAGTGAAGTTGGGAAGGAAGGAAAGCCAGGTAAGTGTGTGATTATGAGCAGCCTAGCCCTTGAGCCTCTGGGGGCCCAGGCCCACGGGGACTTTTGATAGATGGTGTAAAACACACCCCAGGGTTGTCCCCGAGGAGGAGTGCAGAAGGTGGAATATTTATCTACCAGTTCCTGTCCCTTGTTTGTTGGGGGCAGTAACGCTGACCCTTGCAGCCCGCCCTGTGCCAAGACCTGACACACTCGTGAAGCCCAAGAAGGGCTTCAGGCAGACGGTGCCCACCTTTACGTTATCGCCCAGGTGATGCTCTGATTCAGTCCAAGACGGAAAAGCAGAATGCTGCATGCTGATGAGCTTTCTCTCCTCTTCCCCCCAGTACCCTATCCCTTGTCCAGCTCCTCTGCTCCGTGGCTGTGGTGGTTTCTTTTTCTTTTTCTTTTTCTTCCTTTTCTTTTTTTTTTTTGCCTCTCATCGCAAGCTATGGTTAGAAGGGTGCCTATGCTGACCTGTCTTACCATGACTGGTCATATTCCCTCCTTCTCCTGGAGGTAGGCCCAGTCGCCCTCTCATTTAAAACATGAGGGACAGAGCCTGTGGTCCCCTTCTGACGTGGGAAATGGAAGGGTTCCTTGAATGGCCAGGGTCAAGGTAATAGTAATTATAGATAGAGGATGCAGGAGTTGAAGGAGAAGACTGATACAGGCCAGTGTTTTTAAAGTGAAACTCCCCAGAGGGTGGATATGCTCAGTGGTAGAGTGCATGCTTAGCATGCACGAGGCTCAAGGTTCAATCCCCAGTACCTGCATAAAAAAATGAAGCTCCTCGACCACCAACGTAAGTGGCCCACTTAATGTAAGTACATACTGAGCGGCAATAGACAGAGGTGCTTCCAAGTTTGGGGTCCAGCTGCCTGGTTTGAATCCCAGAGCTACTCATTAGTTGTGTGACTTGGGGCAAGTTACCCGAGGCTTCTGAGCCTCATTTTCCTCATCTATAAAGTGTCATATGATTTTTTTGTGGATTAGATGAGCGAGAACATGAAATACATTTAGAATGATGCCTGGCAGTTAGTAAGTGTTCAGTAATGTTAGTTGTTGTTTTTATTATCATTCTTGTCCAAATCCCAGACCTAGTGAATCATATCTCTGAAGACACAGCCTGGAAATCTTCATTTCTAACCAGCCCCTCATGTGTGATTCGTATACATCCTGAAATTTGAACGCCGCTGCTCCAGGCTGAGGCCAAGGGAGATAAGGTGATGTCAAGACAAGATTGATTAGCACAGGAGAATCTCATTTTCCAGCAACTTTGGGAAATGAGGAGTTACCTATAAGCGAGTTCTCCAGATGGCTGGCACTTTCCTCTTGTTTTAAACACCCAATCATAACAGTTAAAACTTGCTGTATTATTCATTCTGAGGTCTAAATTCTATTATGGGCTGACACGAAGAAATCTGGAAATTGTAGTGTTGTAGCAGTATTTGGGGAGTCACTCGGTGTCCTCAAGACAGTCGGGCTGATAGTAAATCTTTATTGACTGCTTTGCTGTGTCCCCTCCTGGTGATAGGTGCTGTGGATACAATGACAAATAGGACCAAAGCCCTGCCTTCAAGATGCTCACTGTCTAGCGAAGGAGAGGCCAGGAGATGGAGTGGCAGGCAGTGAGAGGAGTGACAGGACAGAAGGCTGTTTTGAGCTTTCTCACAAGGATGTCGCAAAGGCTACATTAGTGGGAAGACATGTGGCCCTCATGCAGGGCCCTCTGAGCATGTGGGCCTGCGAGTTGATTGCTCCTGTGTCCTTCCCTTGCTGGCAATTGATACTCCTTGTTTCTGTTACTTTGCCTTCAAATGACATTCCTGTCCTTACCTAACACACTGCTTCTAATTTGCTAGGGACTGGAAACCAGATCCCCTGAACTTGCTGGGATGTTGCCCTCTTGGAAAGGCCTTCTCTAACCTTGCCATCTAAAATAGCACACCCACCATCACACACACACACACACACACACACACACACACACACACACAGTCTGCAGCCCCTTGCCCTGCTTGATTTTTCCTTCATGACATTTGTCACCAACTGATGACATGCTTGCTCCCTGCATCTATTGATGTCCAGTGGTCTGCCTTCCTCATGAGAACGTAAGTGCCGAGAGAGCAGGGGCTCCCAGCTTAGGACACCTGTGTATCCAGCACCTAGAACCTGATCTGGCTCTGAACAGGATTTTAATAAATATTTATTGAGTGAGTAATAACAATAGCAAATATATTTCTCTTAATTTTTTATTGAGGTATAATCTGTGTTCAGTAAAACGCACCCACCTTACATGTTCCACTCAGTGAACGCGTGCACACGTGTCCACCTAGAGCAAGAGCGAGCATCTCCAGCCCCCACCCAGCAGGCTCCCTCCGAGCCCTCCTAGTCAGTGCCTCCTCCAGAAGGCAGCCGCTCCTCTGGCTTCTATCGCCATTGATTCATTTTGCTCCTTCTTGAATTTCATGTAAGTAGAATCATATAATCTGTGCTCTTACGTGTCAACCTCCTCACCATTACGCCTGTGAGATACATCCGTGTCGTGGGGTGTAGCAGCAGTTCATGCTTTATTTCAGTGCTTGTAATATTCTCAGTGAATTGACTGCAGTGGATTTAACCCATTCCGGTCACATGTGCGTTGACTCCAGGCCTGGCTGAGAATGGGCCTGCGAGGCTCTGGGAGAAAAGGGCACGAGCGTTATGGCAACGATTTGGGATGGCTTTCTCGTTACGCCATTTTCTCAGTCCTAGATTTCTGGAATGCTCCCCCTCTTCCTGCTACCTCAGGGTTCTGGGTTACACTTGGACCTGCAATGTCTGTCTGGAACAAAGTCAAATTTACAACACCCCCGGTTGGCCTGGTAGAGCAAAGCCACATCCCTGGTGGGTCAGTTACAAGACATCGAAGGGAAATGCTGTCTGCTCTCCCTCCTGATCGCCTTCTCTTCTCCTCCCGGCTCATCCTCGATTCTTGTTCACTTTCTGCTGATTCCCTCCACTCGCTCGGGGCACCTTTGGGCCTAATGTGTTTTAGAACAGTGGTTCTCAACCATGGCTGCACATTACTGTCACTTGGGGAACTGTGAACTCCACCTTGCCTGAGCCCCGCTCAGAAGCAATGTAAATCAGTATCTCTGGAGCTGGTGCCTCGGTATCAGTAGTTTTGAAACGCTTTCCAGATGATTCTGACAGGCAGCCAAGTCTGAGAACCATTACAAGACACATCTTATTCCAGGAAATGGTACAGTTGTGTAGCATCAACTCAGCCCCTTCCACCCCCATCAGGCAGAATCAACTTGTTTCCACGCGACTTACTAGATAGGGCTCTTTCACATGCTGTCAGCTTTATAAATTGCAGGGAGCAATTCATATGAGAACCGCTTGAAAATGAGAAAGTCAAGGAATGTGGCTTTTTCTTCCACCATATTAGTCACTCCATGGTGTCTAGAGCAGTATTAATTCCAGTTTGGCTCATGTATTACAATTTAAATACATCATTTAAACCCCAGGCTGTGGCAGGGATCCCTTGACGACCACTGGATGGGTACTTCTGAAAAACTGTTACTTGTGATTCTTTTTTTTTTTTTTAAGTGGGCACCATGTATAAACAGAATTAGTACCACCAGGTCACAAATGTCATGAGGTCAGGGTCTATTTTTCAGTCATCTGTTTCCTGGCAATATCCAACAGTATTTTGTCCATTGTAGCTAACATTTCCCAAGTACTTTCTATTTGTTATTTACTGCACTCGGCATTTAAAACTTCATCAGTCCTCACTCTAACAACAGTCTTACTGAACACTGATGTACCATACCCTTTTCTAGGCTCTTTTCATGTATTCGTTCATTTACTCTTGTCAATAGCCCTATGAGTTGGGTTTTTATAATTATCTCCATTTTATGGGTTAAGACACTGAGGCACAAATCGGTTCAGTACCACACTAAGGACACACAGATGCTAACCTGTAGAGCTAGGATTCAAATAATTTGGGATCGGAGACTGTTTCCTTAACATCTACCCAGTGCTTCTCAAATTTCAACACACATAGAAATCACCTGGGGATCTTGTTAAAAATGTAGATTCCAGCTCACTTGATCTGGGGTAGAGCCTAGGACTCTGCATTTCTCACAAGCTCCCAGATGGTGTTGATGCTGTAGGTTTGTGGTCCACATGTTGAATAGCAAGGACACACCCTATTTTGATCATTTCTGTTACTGTCCCCATTTTCAGGTACTTTGAGGCTCAGAGAAGATAGCAGTTTCACCAGCTTCTCACAGGAAATATACAGCGAAGCTATAATTAGAATCCATGCAGTGGAGTCTCAAATGTGATGGTTTAAACACCTTGGGAACTTGGTATATGGTTATTGAATGAATAAGTAAACTGACATCGGGTGCTGGGGCTAACAGATCACCACTGTGTAGCCGTAGGTCAGAACAGAGCAACTAGAATCCAGGTAATCGTGTATCTTTCATTGGTACTTTTTACACCTTGAATCTACTATCAGCTTTTATCTTCACCACATTTTCTTCTCATGGTCAAAACAGGTCATTCCCCACCCTTGCTATTGACAGGGGACATAAAGGAAGCAGCTCAGCAAGTGTCCCTTGGGGATATCTTTCTGTATATCTGTTTACCATTGCCTTTGCTTTGGAAAAAGGGGCACAGACCTGGCATCCTGCCAACATGAATATTTCTTATTAAACTGAACAGCAGTATCAGTAGATAGAGGAACAACACTCATTCAAAAATAATGCCACCATTTAAGCTTTTGTCATCAGCAAAGAGATTATTTTCCACTTTTTGACTGAAAGAAAATATTGCCATGAATAGCTTTGAAACACCCAGACTCAGAGCAAGTGTGCGGTCGATGAGATTCAAACTCTCATCCCCGACTCTGTTCTGATTCCATAGATTTAGTCCATGAGGGACCTCCTGAGAACAGGGCCATCCGGACAGAATAAAAATCAAACTGCATGTTCCTGGCAACAGTTCAACAATTACGGAGTCAAGGAAGAACTCTGCGCACCCCCACCACTCTGGACAACGTTTTCCAACTAGATAATGCATACAGTCAGCTCTGCGTGTCCACGGGTTCTGCATCTGCTGACAGGGAGAGCTGACTGAAAGGGACTTGAGCATCCTCGGATTCTGGTATCTGTGGGAGGTCCTGGAATCAATCCCACATGAATATCGAGGGATGACTGTACAGGTGACAAAGATGCTGTGCCTGGAAGAAAATTTATTTACTTATTAAATTATTTTAAGAGGCACTTCTTGGCTAATAGAATGGGAGGGAACAAACTGTGTAATATAAAATGTGTGACTCATAAAAATATGTGACTTCATGCAACAGAAATCAGGGGTGAAATCCTAGCGTCTCTCCATCTTGATGGGGTCCAGTCTTAAGAAAAGGACTCTTGGCTGTGTTTTATTGACTAGGATTCTGAAGCTGGTACTTTCTCTGTGGAAATGTCATTTGAGGCTCTGGCTTGTCTCATATTCATCACTGCTGGGAATGAGAAACCAGACCTGAAAATTAGTGGCTGTATTCATTTCACTCATTCATTCATTCATTTCATTCAGTTATTCAGTAAAAGGTGCTGAGTGCCACAGTTTTAGGTACTCTGGAGGTGCCAAGGAGCATCAAACATGGTGCCTGCCTTCAAGGAGTTCACAAAATTACTAAGGATGCAAGACAAAAGGAAAGAGGTTAATACTAAGAGCTGGTGTATGACAAGGATAATACGAAAGGTACAGTGTCATAGAGCAGGGTTTCTTCAAAGAGTGGCCCTGGACTGTGCATCAGCATCACCTGGGAGCTTGTTTGAGATGCAGATTCTTGGGCCCCACCCCAGGCCCACTGAATCAGAAGTTCTGTGGTTGGGGCCCCAGGATCTGCATTTTTAACAAGATCCTAAGGTGATTTGTATACACATTAAACTTTAAGAAGCACTGTTTTAAAAGAATACTTCTGTCAGAGGAAGAACACATTAAGCTACTGTCCTCAAGGGCCTGCAATTTAAAAGAAGAAATGAAATTTGAATATGAATCATCACATGTAATAAGGAACATTAGCAGAAGAAATGGGGAAAGGTAGAGAAATTTTGCTTGATGGCAAGTGGGGAAATCTATTTCCTGGATGGGGCCGTGGAGGGTAGGAAATGGATCAGTTAGGCGTGTCCTTAGCTAAGTAACACAACCTGATTGAGAGTGACTTAAGGAAAAGGGGTTGTTCTTTGTTATACAAAAAGTAGCCTGTAGGTAGGTGGCCTCCAGCGCTGATTCAGGTATTCAAGGATGTCAGCCCTTTTTTTTCCCATTATGATCACAAGATGACTATTGTAGCTCAGAGAATCACATCCTCATCGAACTGTATTCAGGTGCAAGAAGCAGGGAGGCATGGGGCAAGAAAATCTCCTTCTACTTGCTTATTAAGGAGACAACTGTTTCCCAGAAGCCTCCTAGCAAACTTCCCCCTCACGTCACTGACTGGGACTGGGGCATATGACCACCAATACACCAGGGCTGGTCTACCTTCCATGGCTTCTAGGAGGCCTAGCCCACCGTAAGTTTAGTTAACATCCATCCCCTCATATAGTTACAAATTGTTTTCCCTTGTGATGAGAACTTTTAGGATCCTGCTCTCTTAGCAGCTTTGAAATCTACCATACAGCGGTGTGAACTATAGTCCTCACTTGTACTGAAAGGGCTTTTTGAAGGCCAGACAGAAAAATGATGCCCCAGGCACTGCTCCTTTGAGCCTGCCACACCCAGGGCTCCTTGGATCCCTCTCCCTGCAGGAGGCCGGGAGGCATTTAGCAAGATCACCCATTCGGCCTCAGACTGGAACATTCCAAGTATATATGGAAAATGGAAGGATACAGGCTGGGTATGTGTGCTTGTTTTTATGGCAGTGGTCTTGGGAAATGCCACGTGGGGCCCTGCTCCTCTTCACCCTGTTCCTGACCCTGAATCACCGAAACAGGAGCTGAGGGGAGCACCATGAGGAAACCAGCAGAGGAAGGAGAGCGCTCTTCCCTGCGATGCAGGAAAAAATGGATGTGGGGTGTGGGGAGGGCCACGTTCCAGGTCTCGTTGGAGCCCCTGGGACGTGCCCCACCAGGTGTCGGTCCTTGGCTTCGCACAGGAAAGAACTCAAGAGCAAGCCACAGTTGAGTAAAGGTAGATTTATTTGGAGAGATACATACTGCATAGAGTATAGGCTGTTTCAGAAGGAGAGAGAGGCCACGAGGTGTGGGGGTTGGGTGGTCAGGTTAAAGTAAAAGTAGATATACTCCATAGACAGAGTGTGAGCCATCTCCTAAGATGAGGGAGCGAGAGGCGGCCACAAGGCACGGTGTTGCTAGTTTTTATGGGCTCTTATGGGCTCGGTAGCTTCACACGCCTACAAATGGGAGGACAATTCCAACTACCCTGGGGAAGGGGCTGGGATTCCCAGGAATTGGGCCACCACCCACTCTCTGACCTTTTGTGGTTAGCCTTGGGACTGTCATGGTGCCTATGGGCATGTTATTCGTCATGCTAATATGTTACAATGAACATATAATGAAGTTCAAGGTCTACTAGAAGTCAAATCTCCTGCCATCTTAATCCTCAAGGCATACTGGGAGTTGAATCTTCCACCATTTTGGTGCCCTGCCCCTGTCCCTCTTGTCTCACCTGTGAGGAGTGGTTTCTCCTACCTCCCGCCTTTACCGCCCTGTGTTAGTTTCCCAGGGCTGTTGTAACAAAATACCATGAACTTGGTGGCTCAAACAACAGAAATTTACTGTCTCACCGTTCTGGAGGCCAGAGGTCTAAGACCAAGCTGTTGATGGGGTTGGTTCCTTCTGAAGGCTGAGAGGGAGAGTCTGTCCCAGGCTCTCCCCTAACTTCTGGTGGTTTTCTGGCCTTCTTTGACATCCCCTGGCTTGTAGATCTCTCCCTTCATCTTCACGTGGTGTGTTTCCTCTACACCTTTACATTGTCTTCCCTGTGTGCATGTCCCCCTGTGTCCAAATTTCTACTTTTTATAAGGACCCAGTCATATTGTATTAAGGCCCACCACCATGACCTCAACTGAATCATCAGTTTCTGAATAAGGTCACATCCTCAGGTACTGGAGGTTCGGACATCAACAGCTCTCTTGGGAGTGATGGAATTTCATCCATAGCACAGCCCGTATTCCCAATGTCCATTTCCCTTTCTCTGGGGCCTCCCACCCACCCCCACCTTGATCTCAGTGGCCACAGTTTGGTCACTGAACTCTTATACCAGGAGAATGTAGCGGAGGGAGGTGGGTTATTTCAAGGAGTAGTTCACCCTCACTGTTCGTTTTGAAGAGATAATTGTGCAGAATAGTGTCTGAAAAGAAACTTTGGGATGAAATTATATACCTATATTCAGTCTTATGCATGGGCTCTGAAGTTTGAATAAAAAAGAGTGGAATCAAAAGACTGACTAATAATTATAATGATTACCACTATCATCTCTTATATAGCACTTCCACACAGACTCTCATTTGGAAGCACAATCCTTTTTTGCCAGTGATCAAGATCCATTTTTCCCTCCCCTTTTACTTCATAATAAATTCTCCTTGAGGATATTTTCTGACAGGAATTGTCTGCAGAAAACCCTTTGCTTAGAGATGTAACCGGATCTTCCTAAATTTAGCAGAGTTCATGCAACACTGAGCTGAAACCCAAGTAAGGGAAGATGGAGAGAGAGAGTAGATGAGACACTGAAGAAATATAAAGTGGAATTTATAGAAAAATCTTTTTTTTTTTCTGGTCAGGTTACTGACAGAGGTGGGATCAAAATTTGGTCAAGCCAAGTTGTCTTGAGATTATATGGTCCTAATTTGGAGATTTGCTGTATTTTTAAACTTGGAAACTTGCTACTTAAATACTAGTTATTAGCAACAAACTCTGCCCTTCATCAAGGAAGCAGAAAGGAGAAGTTAGTACTCAGGCTGTAGTCTCGCCAGTTTCTCAGATTCAACCATGTTGTCAGATGCTACAATCAGTTCCTCTTACTCAGTAGAAATTTCCTCTTATCCCATTTTCCCTGGAAATGGAAAACAGCTGCACAGAACCTCCGCACAACCCTCCCTGTCCTCAGAGACTCTTCTTTATGTCATCATGTCTTCTCTCTCCTTTATCCCAGTCTATCAACGAGCTCCCTACATCTCCTTCAGAGCACTTGAAGCGTGACACCAAGCCATTGCTTACGCTGCCGCACCTACCTGGAATGCTTTCCCTCTTAATCCTCGGCCAGAATATATCTTTTCTTCCTTGAATACTTAGCCGAGGAGAGAGTTCTGGAGCATGTACAGGAAGGCGTAAAATGGGGAAGCCCCCAGAAAGGCAGGCAGACGCATCCTGAGGTGACGCAGCTTGGCTTCCTCAGCTTTCCTATAGCCCTCCTAGTCAGCCATGCCTTAAGTGCTCATCACTATTGACCAGTTGCTGTTTTCTGGAACGCTCCTTTCCTATGACCCAGCTGAGTTCTAGGACGAAATGCAGAGAGTGGGAGTCTCCAGAGAAGGCCCAACGCAAAGGAGCAGAGGACTCCTGGGGTCTCAGACGTGGGAAGACAACTACAACCGACTGGGCACCACATGCAGGTTTGGTTATCACCTGACTGCTCAAGGATGAAAAGGAGGCAGATCTTCCACCCAGAGGAGTCAGTGAGTTTCCTGTGCCCAGTTCCCAGCAGATCTGGGGAAACAGGGACCAGTTCCATAGTCTACATGGTCTTACAGAAGCTGGGGCAAGTTGCAGAGAAGTTCCAAAGATTTAAGTCCCATGTAGCCTGGATTTGGGGTGCCACTCGAGCACAAACTCTTCCCTGTCCAGTTCTTAACTGCTGGTGGCCCCATATCTGGAGTCAGAGACCCCAGCATTCCTGTGGCCATCTTCTGTCCATGTACCACAGGGTACTCGCAAAAGGGACCAAGACTCAAGGCACTAACCATGAGCCCATGGCGAAAACTGAGGGGTTCAACTGTATTCAACACCTCCAGACCCGTGATAAAAACTGTTGAAAACGATCCATGAGTTCTTGTCTGCAGAACAATCATTTGGATACTTGGCTGTTCTTTAACGTTGAACCCCACGTCCCTGACTTAAGAGAGTGTCCTTGACAGAGACACTGGAGATGCCCTTGCTCTTGCGTGGATTCTTCTGGTGCATTCCCGGAATGACCTAAAGGGCTGGGGAAGTGCCACAGACTCTTAGCTCACATCTTTTCAACCCTGATCCCCACAGTTCACAGCCTAGTTTCTGTCACAGCAGTTTCTCCCCTGTCTCATTTAAATCCAAGTGAAGAAAATCTTAATACCAGATCTCATTGTTTCCAGATCGGACCGGTTTGACTTTGGATATCCGGGTAACAAGCACCTTTGTCCTTTGCGGTCTATTATTTTGTTCCTGAGGCCATCTCTGCAGCTCCGGTGGGCAGTGCAGTATTCGTGTCGTCCTGCCCCTCTGGTCCAATGATACATACTTTGAGGTCTTGCGCTGTGTCTTTTCACAGTTTTTCAGACCCTGTGCACAGCTTGGCACAGCATTTTCAGGACACAGACATGCTATTGCTTGACATGTAAATTCAAGATGTTTGGTTGATTCTGAAGATCGATTATGTAGTCTTTCTCTAGCTCTAGGCATTAAATTCCAGAACACCTGGAGGCTAAAGGAAATCCTGGTTGAAGTTCATCTTAATGGCAGAGGTAAGGGTGGATGGATCAGTGGCAACCCATTTCAGATATCTTCACACTCACTGAAATAAAACATTAAAAGCGGCATTTTAAGTAAAGAGACTACCAATAACATTTTATCACCTTAAATGAATATCTGGTGATCTTTCTTCTGTTTTCCTCAGCTCATGTGAGAATTATGTCTTCTCTCCTATTTCAAGAAAATGATTCGTTTTGCTTTGTTGCAGAAAATATTCAAGTGTGAAAAGATGAGTTTGGACTGTGCTGGGTCCCGAAGGCCAGCATTTCGATTTCAGTCTTTTGGACTTCTATGACTTGAAATTGTTGACCTTGAACTTCAAGTGGTCCCACCTTAATGAACCACTGTATCCCAGGGATGTGGAGGCACTCAGAGGCTTGAAATGGAAAATCTATGTTGGGGTGGCTCTAGCTCAGCTCCTGCCCCAAACCTTCCCCTACCCTGTAACTGGTGGTATCCCCTTGGCCCTGCCCCCACAGCTCAAGCCAAAGCGCCTGCTGTCACCTTCTCTCACACATCTCTCAGGTGACCTCCGAGGAGACTACAGTTCTGTGGCTTCGACTGATCCAGTCTTCCTTTGTCTTTCCCAAGACATCATTGCCAGAGCCCCCGCTGCTCTTCACCTTCTGCTGTACTTCCTGATTCTCAGCTCCCTCTTTATTCTAAGGGCCCTCCCCCCACAGGACAGACCTCCCACGTGGCAGTTCACCACTTCTTAGAGTGGTGAGAAGGTGTCAGAATTACATATACGTGAGAGGAGCTCAAGCTGGGCAGACACTTGTGTACAGGGAGAGCCTCCAGTGTGTTCATATCCCTACTAACCTCATTTTACAACCCACAGCTTCTAGGCCTTGTCCCTGTATCACCCCCTTTCCCCTGTTGCCTCCCTGGTATTTCCCAGAGCTGTGATATTATTGGAGGTTGTGCAAAGAGTAGGGGAACTTCTTGTCAAATATTTTCTTCGCAAACTCAAACCCACTCTTGGCTATTGATACTACACTGAGAAATTCTACATTGGGGGAAGAAAAACCCACTTTTTTCTTTTTAAATTTTTTTAATTGAAGTAGTAAAAAAAATGGGTTTTTAGATACTCACTACTATATGTAAAACCCCACTTTTTTTAATCTAACGCTTCTCAAATATTTAACCACAAAGACCAGGACCCTCCTCCCAGCCTAGATCATCTGTTATCACTGGGTAGGACAGAATTTTGTAAGCACACGCGTAACACATGAATTGCACACTTCCACATGGCCTCCAAGCCTGCTGCAAACTGGACTGAGCTGCTCTGCTCAACCTGAATGTTCCCTCCTTCACAGCATGATGTACTTTTCCACCGGGTCCATTTTCTCCATTGGCTGGAGGTCCACCTCTAGGCCTCTGCTCATGCCTTTTTACCCACCTGGATACCTGCCTTTAGGCACAGCTTATGTTCCAAATCCTGGGTGACGCCCTCTCCAGCTTCTCCAACTGCTAATATTCTGTTTCCAGTACTGCACCAATCAAGGCCTAATTCCACCCCTACCACGACACGGTACATTCCGATTAGGCATGACCGTATCACATCCAACAGCACTGTTTCACCTTAGCTTCTGTTTAGCATATAAGACACGCACTGACCACCTCTTCACTGACTGATGGAGAACGAGGATGGTCATTCCACCGTAGAAGTGGCCCTGTTTGATTGGCAGTGTTTTCAGCATTGAGCATGGTTTCCGTAGCCAGGTCCAGTCCAGTTCTTCCTGAGAATGCAGCTACCCTGCACGTACCCCACTGAAAGCCCAGCACGCTTATTTCTACTTTAAGGAGAGAATGAATTTTGTGGGATTTTTTTTTCTAATTTAACAGAAGTGATGGTTTAGAAATTTCATAATGACCCAGTGCCTCAGAAACACTTTAATTCTCCTGGACCATTCATACCATAGTGGTAACTTGAGGGTCTCGTCCCTTCTGCCTTCTGCAGTAGAAGATGAGCCATGAAGATAATGCAGACATTATCTTTCCTGTGTCCTCAGAGTTATGTAAATAACCCTACCTTCCTTACTGACTGAAAAACTGTCATTAGTTTGCTTTTCAGGTCATCCTCTGTCTACTGAATGAAATTCAATAGACCTTGAAAATTCAACCTTCCGCAGTCTAATCACTAGATCATTGTTTAAAAAAAAGTATCCTTTTAAATGCATCAATTTTTCTAGAATAATAGGAAGGCAGTTTGATTTTGTTTTTGTTTGTCTTTTCTATACACCTTTAGGGGTTGTTCCATTTTTATTTTTATTAACTAGATTTTCATTTTTAAAAGTATCGCATGTACTTGGTAAACACACAGACACAGCCCTCCGTATCTACAAATTTCTCATCCACTAATTTGCAGATCGATTGGTGGAATCAGGGGATGGGAAACCCATGGATACCGAGAGCCGACTGTATTTCTTGTACTACACTGGTTCATATAAGGGTCTTGGGCATCTGAGGATTTTGGTATCCGGAACCAATTCCCCACAGATACTGAGGGACAACTACCTAAATGAGAAGTCAGTCTTCTTCTCACCTCAGATTCCCAGTCTCTAGTTATCCCTAGAGGTGAACATTTTTTTCCTGCTTCTTGTAAGTCTTCCCAGGAGTATTTTAACATCTCTGCCACACACAAGTATGTGTGAGTGGAGCATGCTACAAACACTGTTATGCACTTTATTTTTTTTTTTTACGCCAACCAGATGTTGGAGAACTTTCCTTATCAGCACACATAGATCTACTTTATACCTTTCATTACTGAGTAATAAGTCATTGTATGGGTGGTACCACACTTCATTTAATCAGTAAACAGGCATTTTGGTTGTTTCTAGCCTTTTGCCATTGGATGTAAGCTACAGTGCATTATACATACAGCTTTGTACACCTGGGAACAAATATTTGTTGAAATTGGCTAAGACAGACATTTATGACCAATTTTGCTAAATTCCTTCCCAGAAGGCTGCACCTTTTTACCTTTCCTCTTAATAGTGTATGAGAGTGTTTCCCCCAACTTGTCTGTGCTACAGATTTTTCTTACCCAGTTCTGCCCCTCTGCTAGGTTAAAAATGGTATCTATTTTAAATTTGCATTTCTCTAATTATGTATGGAGATCTTTGCATAAGTTTTAAGTCTTTTGCATATCGTTATGTGCCGATTCCTTGTTCGTGTCCATTTCCTTTTTCCCCTGAGTTGTTACTCTTTCTCTGATTTGTTTCTAAAATTTTAAATGTTAATATTGTCTGTCATATATTTTGCCAACACATATAAAATCATTCCTATGTGTTTTCATCTACAGCTTTATGGTAACTTTTTAAATGTCGTTTAAATATTTTCTCCATCTGGAAATTACTTTATTATGCTAAATGATTGTTGTAGGTTCTGTGGGAATAGAGGCCAAGTTTTTAATTAGCTGTTGCATATCTAATATCCAATACTTTTTTTTTTTTTTACTACCAGTTGTGTCCAGAATATAATGGGTAACACATTTCTGGCCTTTTCTTTGCTCTTTTTACCAACTTTCTCTCAAAAGATTCTCTGACCTGAAGTTTGGGAGGGTTAAGCCATCCCATCCCATATTTTACTGAAATATCAGCAGTTGGGCGCCAGTGGCGAGGTGATGGTGATGCTGAGTCAGCTTCCACAACTTCCTCCTCATGATGGGTCTTAGGTACCTACCCCTCCCCAAAAGTGTATCACCTCATGTTCCACGCTTTCCTGGCACTCCTATGTGAGGTTTGGTCACCTTTCAACTGCCTCTGAATGGAAGAAAACCCACAGGACTATATACCAGTCAAACTGAGGTCAGTGGGGAGAGGAGGATGTCCTGGAAGATTCTTTGGAATGCTCTTTGACTAAGGTAGCTGCATGAGTACCATATGCAGACAGCCCTGGGTGGTGACAAATCCAAGCTCACCTCTACCATTAGTTTGGAGTCTGGAATTGATAGCCAGGTAGGGCTGAGTGAACTTCAAAACACTCTTATCATTTTAAAATTTCTTATAAACACCCCTAAATCTCAGTGGCTTACAACAACAAACATTTATTTTTCTCACTCCTGGGGTAGCTCTGTGTGGGTTCAGGTTGGCTCCATGCCTGTCCTCACTCTCCTTGGGCCATTGGTTACCTGGAGGCTATTCTTCTCACAGCAAGTGCAGAAGGGCAAAAGGATAAGCCAACTCACGTTCCCATATTGAGCCCACCAAGGTCAAGTAGAAGGGACTTCCAGGTAGCTTCTACATACCTCTGACCGAACACAACATAGGAAACTGGTAAAGGTAATGGACATTGGAGCCTGACAACACTGGGACAGCAGACACTGTTGAATGCCTACTCAAAAACCATTTCTTTCCCTTCCATGATGGTGGACACTGGTCCCCACAGTAGGGCCTTATCATGCCAGATAATTTTCCAATCTCTCTTGCAGCTGGAGGTAGCCGTGTTATACAGTTCTGGCCAATGAGACATCAGGAGAACCCTGCTGAGTGCCCCTAGGACATTATTTTCCTATTTGAGTAAGCCACTGAATTTCTCACCTCCTCAGTATTCTCATCTGCAAATTGGGGCTATATATATTACATAGGGTTGTTACAGTAGTCGAATTTACATTGTAACGGACAATCCCCAATCTCAGTAACTTACAATAAATAACATGCATTGAATTTTCTTGCTAGTAGTCTGCAGGTTATCTGGAGCCGGTAGGGTGGCTCTGCTTCAGGCCATGGGTAGGGTTTAGCCCTACTTCATGTGTTTCAGAGCAAGACAAACTATGCAAGCAAGTTTAAAGCTTCTGTTTATGTCACCTACATTTCTTTGACCAAAGCAGTTCACATGGCCAAGACCATCGATAAATAAGGCAGGGAAACATGCTCCTCCCAGAGAAATACTGCAGTTACGTGGCAAAGGTGTGGATGTATAATCTGTGAGTAGAATGGAGATTTAGAATAATAATCTTCCTAGATGTATAAGCATAAACAAACCAGTAGCTTCTTAGAACCTTAATTTCCTTGTCTTCAAGATGGCACTGGGCTCTTTTCTCTGGATTGGTGTGAAGATTAAACAGAAACCAGGTACCATAGGTGGCGCTTAGCAAAAGTTAGCCCTCCACCCCTACAACTAAATTCTGATTGTTTACTAAATGAGTTCCTCCCAGAAGTCCAGTATGGTGTGTGATTCAGTGTTGGCTTTCCCTGACGTTGATGAGTCGGTGAGAAGTTGCTGACGGGAAGGCTCCCTGAGGGAGGAGGCAAAACCATTTCCTCACTAAGCAAGCTTCCGTTGAACACCTGACATCATTATTGCAAGGTCATTGTCATACTTTCGTGCTTCAAACTGGAAATTTTTTTAAAATCTTTTTTGGCCAATGACCCTTAATTCACTCTGACAAGATCATACAAACACTGGGATTTCAGGGTTGATTTTTTGGCTGTTTCATAGGCTCCCTCTGCTGGAGTAAAACCTCATGTTTTTTCTTCAAGACATGAAGATCCTTTCCCTTTAATGGAAAGCAAATCTAACAAACAATTGGCTGTATTGCTAGACAGATTTTTCACATAGTGTGTCTGCTGCCACGGCCTAAATTTACCTGCCATCATTCTGTAGTACCAACCGGCACTTCTTGCCTTTTCAAAATGGAGCCTTACAAAAGAGACGTTTTAAAGAATTTGCCAGAAACGTGAATTGTTAGTAATAAGCAGGTCTTGTTTCCTGTGAGTAATGCCCTTGCTCGTTCAGTTCTAACCTTCTCGGTTTTAGAACCTCTAGGGGTATTATGGAAGGCCTATTTAGAGGTACCTGCTTAAAAGGAAATTAGCCTGAGTCACCAGATTTGTTCAGTGATGGAGGTAGGCTGTAGATAAAGTGAGGATTGGCAAAGCCAACCCTTCCCCTGCCAGGGGGAGCCGCCCTTTCGCAGGACACACATGTTTTCAGGGCCATCAAAACACAATTTTGTGTGAATTGATGTTTTGTAAAGCCACTATCCACTGCTTCATGTTTATGGAGTTTCACTTGATTTCTGGCTGGGCAGTGGGCCAAATCCGTCATCTTCTCTTTTTTCACCTCTCCATCTTTCTGGAGTCGTTTTTTTGATTTCCATGACTCAGTAGGGTGTTCAGTGAATTCTGAATTGATAGACCCAAAGAAGCTTCTGTGTGATGGTACAGGGTAGGGGGAACCTCATAGTAGTGCCGACTCCAACGTACGTGTGGTAGTGCTGGCCCCTCCATTTCTGCCGCCTCTGAAAACAGGGTTTGCCTCCAGCTTCGAAACGCAAAGGATGGGCTGAACCAGCACCACTGGCCTCCCCTATAGACTTGTTAGAAATGCGAAATTTCAGGACTCACTCCAGACCTATTGAATCTGATGCTGCACATTCATAAGATCTCCCGGGAATTCGTATGCCTGTTCAAATGTGAGAAGTGTTGGTCTCCAGCAGGGGTAAATCACGCAGTCATGCCAAGCCTGAGGCACGTGACAGGGTGCTGCCACCTAGGTATCTGACATCTCCCGGGGGCATCTGACTCCTGCCCTCCACTGAGGTCTGTGACTAACACCCATTGGCCCAGGGCCAGCTCCACGTATTAGCTTTCTAGTGACAGGCGGTGGGTGAGCCTATAACTCCTGCCCTGCAATCAGTGTTTACGATCCTTGTTGACTGGTGCTTGCTGGCTTTGACCTCGTGGACTGTAATCTCCTGGACCTTCCTGTCTACCCTCCGCCGACTTAGCTGACTCAGCTGACTCCCACGATATGTCTATCGCTGGTCTTTGGCCCAGACTTGTAAGTTCTTTCCAGCTGGGATGTAGGCAGGCCTAAGTGATGACACACCTTACTGCTGAGATAGTATTAAAAGAGCCTGTGGGTCTTCAGCAACTGAAGCCTTAAGTTAGTTGTAAAGTTAAAAAATCTCAGACAATAGAAAATCAACTTGAAGTAGCTTAATTTTAAAAGGGGAGAGGGTGGGCACCAATATGAATCAAATATCATGACATCACTTCTGGGATCTCTCTGCCCCAGATGCATGAATTGAATCTGATCATGAGGAACACTGTCCACATCCAAATGGAGGGGCATCCTATAAAATAAACTGCCCGTACTCTTCCAAAATGTCAAAGTCAAGAAAGACGAAGAAAGGCTGAGAGTCTCTTCCAGATTGATGAAGTCTAAAGGCCAAGATAACTAAATGCAATGTGTGATTCTGGATTGGATCTTGTAGCAGAAAATATATATATATATATACATCTTTAAGGGGCATAATTGGGATTATTAGAATATTTTTAAATATGGACTATGGATTACATAATAATATTGTATCAATGTTAAATTTCCTGAGTTTGATCATTACACTGTAGTTAGATAAGGTAGTTAGGCAAGAGAATGTCCTTGTTTATAAGAAATATGCACTGAAGTATTTTGGCATAAAGGGGCGTCATGTCTGCAACTCACTCTAAAATTCCCCGTCCGAAAATAAGCAATGATAAAGCAAATGTGGCAGAATGTTAACAAAAGATGACTATAGGTAAATGGTACATGGGGAATTTTGTACCATTCTTACAATCTTTTGGAATTCTATACTAAACATTTACAAAAATAAAATTTAAAGGGGGGTTTTAATTAACAGAATACTGGGGGACTTCACAGAATTAAATGAAGAGATGTAAGACTCAGGGTAGCATGGGAATGTTGGGAACTCTAAGTGAAGACTTGATGCCACCAGAGCAAACTCTGACCCTGGTAAACTTCTTTAACGAAGTAATAGAAACCTGGAAATGTACAGCAGGAAAGGGCTTTTAAGGTCCTTGAATATCTCCATTTCTTGGATGAAAAAACTGAGATCCAGACAGCAGAAGTGACTTGCCCAGGGAATCACAGATAATTAATACAATTTCCAACTGTAGACGTTTAGAACTCCTTTTAAGGGTATAGCTTAAGTGGTAGAGAGCATGCTTAGCATGCAGGAGGTCCTGGGTTCAATCCCCAGAACCTCCCCTAAAAAAATAAATAAACCTAATTACCTCCCCCCCGGCCAAAATAAAATAATTAAATAATACAATAATAAACAAATAAAATATTTTTTAAAAAACTCCTTTTCATATTGGTTTATAAGTGGATCCTCAAAGTTTTTTTCCCTACACTTTTAAGTTAGGATATAAGTTGAAGTAAGAAAAAGATTAACATAAATGAATATGCAGTAACATGAATATATGTTCTACAGATACCTAAATAAGATCTCCCCATGATTAACATGTTTCTCCCCCAATTTTGTCATTAAACATATATATGATAGAATATTTAAACATCAAAAGCAATGTAATTGTCTTTGAACCCAGTTTTATTTATATGTGAAAGTCAGCTAAAAGATTTGAGTTTCTTCATTTACCATGTACCAGGTACCTTCTGTCCTTTTCCATGGCATTACTCTCACCTCATAGAATACATCATCTCTCGGTTGAAAGGTAACACTAATCTACACTTGATTCTTGGAAATGTCCCTTGTGATTTGGAGAGACTGTGATTGCAGACTGTTTAGAAAGCATAATATCAGGCATGTATGGAGGCTTAGAAGCCATCTAGTCCCACCCGTTCCTTTGAAAGGTGAGGCTGCCTGCCATTGATTGGTCATTCTCCCCTCAACTGCACCAGTTTCACACTAAGAAATGGATTTAAAATGGAATAGTATCTATTAGCATATATTGAAATAATTATCTTTGTGATCACTTCTGAAATAACAGTGTAACTTGAGAAAACGGAGCTCTTTTAATCACACTTCCTAGATTCCGGTATTGTCTCCTGGTATAGAAAAGGCATTTGTGCGGTGCTTAGACAGTTAGACTGGGAGCCGATAAACCTGCCTTGACCAATTACCTCCATGACAGCTTTTGAAATAGAATGCAGATCCTAGCCGAATGATCCTAGGTGGTAGAGGACCAAATTGAATATATAGTAGCTTAGTGTGTGGTGAGAAGCAATGAATTAAAAAAAAAAAAAAGAATTAAGTGTACTTTCCTTACCTGCATTCAGACATGATCGTGAATGGCTAACATAGACTTTTCAGAGAACGTGGATTCCTGTAGTTCAATATGATGCCAGGCACCGTCTGTTGCCTACCAGATAGCCATTTCCCACATGGTCCTTACCAACAGTAGCCTAATGTTGTTTGGCATAGCAATGTTCTCAGATAATTACTTGATTTTCCAACCTCTCTGTCAGGGTGGCTATGTCAAAGAGTACCAACTAATGACATGTCCGTGGAAGTCTGCTCGGGAGTTCAGGGAAACCTTTTGTTTTCCTGATGAAAGAGAATGGATATGACTGGTGCTGCCCCTCGTCACTTCTCCCGGCCTTGAATATAAACATGGCGTCTGGGGTTACAGCCACCATTTTGTGCCTGTGGGCCAACACCAGGGAAGGAAGAGAGAATTGTAACATCCTGGCTCTGACTTCACAAACTACTAAACAATATTAGCAGTCGGCCACTTCTTGACTTTTTGTTATGTGAGAAAAATACCCTTTTACTTGATTAAGCTACTGGAAGTCAGATTTTCTACTAGTTTATAAGTGTAGTAGACTCTTTAAGGGAAGTCTGCCTTGCTCAAAATAACCAAAGTTCTTTGTGAAACACCGTCCTCCTCTCTCTCTGGGTGGATTTTTGTCCCCATATTGATGTAGTTGGGGTGAATGGACCTGACTGAGGCTGAGCCAGTCAGATTCTGTCTCGGGAATTCGAAATGAGGTTTCAGTGGTTCTAGCTGATCCTGAAATGTGACTTAAACTGAGGGACATTATAAAACTTGGAAGCTGGTGTGTGTTATGGTGTGATGGAGGTCACCTTCAGCCATAAAGAAGTAGAGAAAATGGGTCTGTAAAAGGTGAGAAAGAGAGGCAGAGACCAGTGTCACCGAGAGAGAACACTGTCTGTGGTCTGGCAGCTTTCTGGGTTCAAGGGTGTGTCCCTTCTCAGGCCTGGCTGCCCTCAGATTCCAGAAGCTGGTCTAGCTTCTTTCCAGAGAGCCAGGCAGCCCTGTGTGATTGGCAGGGTTGTGCCCTGCACAAGGATACCTGGCCCAAAGGGCAGGGGACAAGAAATCCAGCCTCGATGTTTTGGTCACTAAGTCTTGGCCTGGGGCTGCATCAGCCCAGAGGCAATGTGCTACTTGCCACAATTCATCTGCCCAGAAGGGAGCCCAACATTTTTTTTCTAATTTCATTTAAGACTTAGGAAGGCTCTTCTTCAGGATACCTAATAAAGTTGCTGTCCTACAACTGAAGGGTCTTGATATTCAGACAAAATGTATGAACAAACAGCCAAGCCATTTGTTCTACCATTTGATAAATAAGCTATTCAATACCTTGCTTTATTTGGCTTTTTTGTTTGTTTGTTTGATTTTTGTTTGTTTGTTTTGGTGGGAAGGAGAGGTAATTAGGTTTATTTATTTTATTTATTTGTTAATTGGAGGCACTGGGGATTGAACCCAGGAACTCATGCATGCTAAGTACACACTACCACTGAGCTATACCTTCCTCTTTGTTTTGCTTTTGAAATTGAAGTATAGTTTACATATAGCAAAATGTACAAATCTCAAGTGTGTAGTTCAGTGATTTCACTGTGTGACTCATATGTTCGCTACCGGGATTGAGAAAAGGAACAGTGCCATCATCCCAGAAAGTCCGTTTATCCCAGTTAGTACCACTTACCACCCACACACAAAGGATACAGGAGGTAACCACTCTTCTGATCTCTATCACTATAGTTTCATCTGGTCTGTTTTTGTGTGTGTGGGGGGGGAGGTATTTAGGTTTTACTTATTTATTTAGTTTTTAGAGGAAGCACTGGGGATTGAACCCAGGACCTCATGCATGCTAAGCATGCACTCTATCACTTGAGCTATACCCTCTCCCCTGATTTTGCCTGTTCTTGAACTTCATATAAATGACATCATATAGCAAGTACTCTTTTGTGTCTGGCTCCTTTAGCTCGACATGTTCATGATCCATCCATGTTGTATGTAGCAGTAATTTGTTCTTTTTATTGTTGAGTAGTATTCCACTGTGACTATTCCAAATTTATTCATTCATTCTCCTGTTGACGGACATTGGGTGTTTCCAGGTCTTATGAATAAAGCTTATGAATAAACTCTTAGCAATAAAGCTGCTGTGGACATTCTTCTACCAGTGGGCCTAGGCACCTCTTTCCTCTGGAAACTGATGTACTGTAATAGAAGCGTCTTCCACAGGAAACCTGTCTATCTCACATGCATTTATCACCTGGATAAATTTTGTCTGGAGTTGTTCCTTCATTGTGTAATTGGGAGACCTTATTTTGTAAGTGCTTCTTCATAACTAATTATATATTTAATGTATCTATCTCCCCCCCTTTCCATATTACATGGGGCTACTCTCTCAGTATTACGGGGATGCACACTTTTGAAAAATTGGTAAATGGTCAGTAGTAATTTATGCTACAACTAAGGAAGTATATTTACAGAGACGGTACCTGGTATTAAGCTTGTAATTAAGAGTCTGGGTCTGGTCCGTGGCCTGGAATAAAAACAGCAGAGCTTATGTGAACCACGTAAGATTAAGCTGAGTTCCTTGTTCCGACCACCTGTGCTATTTGCAATACTAACTAGTGCTGGATTTGCAATGCAAAGCCCTATAAGGCAATGTCTGTGTCCCAGCATCATGAGTGGAGCTTTTGAAAAAAGATGAGCGTCCAGTCCTACCCCTTCTAAAATCTTGGTCTAGAGTGGGGCCTCTGTTTTTAAACCTTTCCGTGTAATTATCTGCTATAGCAACTGGGCAGCTGGCCATTACTTTCCTGTCTCCATCCTTACGATTCTGGTGATAACCCTCACTTGAACATTGAAGCCTGCGAATGAATTTCATCTCCTATTAAATTTTCCCCAGGCAACATGAGATGAGGCCCACAATTTACTTAATATTGATTTCTTTATGAAGACAGCCCCATTAAAATAATAAATTACGGAGAGTGGCTGAATAAGACATACTTGGGGTAATAAAATATGGAGCACAGTATGAATGTATTCAGAGTAGAATGTAATCTCCACGATGGCAGGGATTTTTCTCTCTTTTGTTGACTGATGTTCTCCTAGTGAGCTGTAGTAGGGCTCGATAAATATTTAGAGTAAAGCTTATATAAGACAAGGACCTTAGTAACGTACAAGGTTATAAGTCCTGCTTTGCTCAGTACTGGTTATACATCCCGGTGGCTCATCCCAGCCTTTGTCAGGACCAGGATGAAGCCTCCCCAGCTGTGTTCACTCCACAGCAACCACTTGAAACTTGTGGAAGCTGAAATCTGCAGAAAAGGCTTTGGGGAGCTTCTCATCCTTAACAGAGTAAAGGTGTCGATTTACTTTTCTCTCCCCTTCAGCCACAGAGCCAGCTCCTCCTGAGATTGTCTATTCCTCCTCTTCCTCCCCCCAAGGCCTAAAATGAAAATTGAAACCAACTACAGTGATGTGTTTGTTCATCATGGCTGCCCGGTCCCTAATCGGGGGCAGGCGGGTAGTGGGGGGCAGCGCCCTTCAGCACAGCTGCACGCCCAGGTCACCCCACATCTTTCTTGATGTATTGTTTATATAGAAAGTGCTTCTTTCAGAATTTTATAATCAAGCTCTCCTAAAGATCCCTGGCTAGAACTGTTTCTGAAAAGAAACCAGAAAACAAGAAATCAGAATCATTTTTCCTTCTAAGAACCTGAAAGCGCAGCATCGACATAACGAAACTAACTTTGGACGTAACCACACAGAGGATTCCCTACAATCCCTCAATGAATACAAGGGGAGGAAAGAAAGTTAGATACGTATTTATAAACCATCATGAACCAGAAAGGTCCTGGGAAGTTATTTGGTCAGCTACCTGATCTTACAGATGAAGACTGGGAAGGCAGAGAGGTTAAATCACTTGCTCAGGGCCATAGAATGACAAGAAATTCCAAATTTCCCAACCACGGTCACCCAATCCACCTCCCTACTCCCGCCCCAATAGCATTAGGTTTTCTTTTGCATGCAGAGAAGTTACTATTCATGGCCTTAGCATCCCTTAGCCCCAAGGAACACATTTATTAAAATATTTTTAAGGTGTTGGGGGAAAAAAAGAAGAAAAAAAGATCTAAGCAGTTTTAAAGAATCTTTGCCTTCTCTCTCCCATTTCTGACCTGCAGGGCATCCATCACTCCCACAGGCCCATGTCAAAAGACATGGCAAAGAAGCCCTTTCAGCTTATTCTGTCGAAAATATCGAGGTGGAAGAGTTATTGAACCTTAAAATGTCACAAATTGTTCAGATATTGTTCTTCTAGGACCATTTTTTGTGACTAGCTCTCTCAAGCGACAGGGTAGGTAGTACATAATACAGTCACTTAGGTTGAGGTGACAGCAGTTCCCAGTAAAGACGATAATTGCTTCACAGCCCTTGTTGCCAAGGCTCCCACGAGTCTCCTCTCTGTCTTCCCAAATCGACTTTGAGGATTTGAGGATCTACTGTCCTGGTGGCAGATTGGAGAATGTCCCTTGTCCCTGACCTGGAGCAGGATAAATGGAAGGAGTAGGGAGGTCACCCAGGGCAATGGTGGCAAGGTGACTGTATGTTTGCCAGGCTTTGTCTCTGGGCTCTAGGATAGCACTTAACAAGAAAAATCAATCACAACCTTGTGAGTACAGCCAGAACTGAAAACTGCATTTGAATTTGTCCACTCAGGCAGTCAGCCTCACTTTAAAGAGCTCCGGAGCTAGAGGTTTCAGTGGAAACAGAAGAATATGTGGGCAAGTATTTCTTTGCAGGGAAATGAATGCTAGCAATGCTATTAAGTTGGCACTTCATGGCTGCAAAGTTGATATGAGTTTGTAAGGAAGTAGTTTTTCTCTCATAACAAGAGTCTGGACATAGATGGTCCTGGTTGTGGCACAGATGCCCAGTGATATCCACAAACCCCAGATCTTTCTTTCTCCCCTATCTTTCTTTGAATGTTGGCCTTCCGATTGCCTCAGGATGCAAAATGGCTGCTACAGCTCCAGGCCTTACATAAACATTCAAGGCACCAAAAAGAGGAAAGGCAGGTAACGGCCAAGTCTGCCCATTTTATTTCCGTTTATCATGACATCAAAAGCTTTCCAAGAAGCTCTTGCCTCAGCATATTTCTCCATTGATTAAAATGAGGTCACATAGCCAATTCTAGCTTCAAGGAAGGCTGAGAACTGAATATCTGGCAAGGGACAATAGGTTTGACATGACTGGCTGAGGCTAATTCTATTTATCACCTAGAGCTAAACATATTGTCAGCTTAATAAAATTGAGATCCAGATAGCAAGGAATAAGGGGAGAATGGATGTTGACTGGCTAACTAATAGTGTAAGCCATAAGTATGAAATCAGAATTGACCTTTCCAAATAAGAAAGGCATTTACTCTATACCTAATTATACACAACTACTCATCTCTGTATTCCTGTAATCTCTAGCAGAGTGTCATGCACCCAGCAAGCACTTGAAAAATGTCTGTTGAACCATGGTTTGAGAATACTGCAATGACATACTCATTCAACAGTGGCATAGAGGAGGGTCTGATGTGAAATGGTCAATAATGCAGCCATTAATGTAGTCATTCACTATGGAGGCACCGGGAGACGAAGACTGCAGATAGTCAGGTAACCAATGCCAAGAGGCTAAAACAACTTCTAGTTCCCTAAGCCTTCTACTGGGACAGAAGTACACAAAAGAATATTCCTCTTGATAAAATAAAATGCCTTGAATAGAGGACAAGTTAAACATGCACTATAATCTCATTGCAAAGGACTTTTTGCCTAGCCTGTAAGAAATGAAACCACTGAAACATACCATCCCATCCGCATCCCAGAATTAGTGCCCAAATAAGTGTACATAGATTTGTAAATGTTTGTCATAAAGTGTTGAATCACAAAATGACAAAATACCCTTGCTGAAAGGCACATTAAAGACCACCTCAGTTTTAACTCCTTGTTTTTTTCAGGTGAGGAAACTGAGGGCCCAAGACTGGTCTAAAGTTACCTGGTTAGTGACAGAGACTTGTCTAGAAGCCAGATAAACTTGAGAAGTATTTTTGAAAGAGCAAAGCAATGTGGCTTGGGGATAGTGGGACCATGAGAGGCTCAAAGTGTGGTGATGAGAAAGGAAAAGTAAATACACAGACATGAAGAGCCATACATTACTAGCTGATGAATTACAAGTTACCGCAACTTAGGAACAGAAGCTGACACAAGCTGGTCCTTGGGTGGAGGATAGGGGCGGAAGGTGAACAACAGCAGGGTTATTTTATGAGAGAGATTCTGAGCACAGACCTCCAAGGCCTGTGGTGCTGAATGGTGGGGTTGAGTCACTACTGGACTTTGAGATGTCTGTTTTAACCATAGCTTACACGCATTGTGCTTGTGCTTTGGGGCAGGAATTGTGCTGTCTTATATGGAATCCTCATAGCAATCCAGGGAGGGAGGAAGGTCTTATTATTGTGATATTTTGCAAATGAGTAAACTGGGGCTTGGGAGATATAAGTAACTTGCCTAAATCCACACTGCTAAGAAGTGGTGAAGCTAAGTTGACCGCAGTCTGAAATCACCTGGAGAGTTTTCATAAATACTGATGCCCGGGTCCCATTTCCAGTGAGGCTGATGTAATTGATTTGGGGTGTGGTCAGGGCATTGGGATTTTTAAAAACTTCCCCAGGTGATTGCATTGTGCAGCCAAATATTGGGAACTGCTTTTTAAAATTTATTTATTTATTTATTTATTTATTTATTTATTGAAGTACAGTTGATTTACAATGTTGGGTTAATTTCTGGTGTACAGTATAGTGATTCAGTTATACATATATATATTCTTTTTCATTATAGGTTATTACAAGATATTGAATATAGTTCCCTGTGTGGGGCCTTACTGTTTATTTTATATGTAATAATGTGTATCTGTTGGTCCCAAACTCCTAATTTATCCCTACCC
The DNA here is from genome assembly GCF_009834535.1 of Camelus ferus. NCBI lineage: Eukaryota > Metazoa > Chordata > Mammalia > Artiodactyla > Camelidae > Camelus > Camelus ferus. The sequence goes on from NC_045732.1 coordinate 36,449,101, forward strand.
CCCTTTCTCTTTTGGTAACCATAAGTTTGTTTTCGATGTCTGCGAGTCTATTTCTGTTTTGTAAATAAGTTCATTTGTCTCATTTTTTTTAGATTCTACATATAAGTGATATCATATGATATTTGTCTTTGTCTGACTTACTTCACTTAGTATGATAATCTCTAGGTCCATCCATGTTGCTGCCAATGGTGTTATTTCATTCCTTTTTATGGCTGAGCAGGACGCCGCCATAGTAACCTCCTTCTCCTCCAGCTCACGGGGCACGGCCCCACCGTAAAAGCCCCGCTGGTAACCCATGCCCCGTTGTTCTCATGAAGGGAAAAGCAAGAACTGCTTTTTAAATGTCTCACCATCACCTGGGGACGTAGGTGCTGCAAGTCACTGCGATCCCCTTTTTGTACATAAGGAAACTCAGGCTCTCAGACATTTAGTGTCTTGCAGGAAACAGAATTAAATCATCCAACTGACACTGGGTACAGAATGGGTTACCAGGTACTTGTAATAAATCTTTAAAGCCAACAGTCAGTCTGCAAGAATGGGGTAAAACCTGTTTTTCTTTTCTGGTTTCCAGTGTTTTCTTGACTTGGGTTTCTTGACATGAGAAGGGAGAAGAAACAACTTTGAAATGGTATCTGGGACCAAATGTTTATCACTGAAATTCCCTGCTGAATCCCTTTCATGATTGGAAGATAATCACTAACTAGAGCAACCCATTCCTCATCACCCAGCATAATAATGGTCAGGGAGCATCAGGAAGCCCAGATGGAAGGCACTTGCTCATTCTGCACCAGCACACGTACCCCATTTGGAGACTAATTAAGAAAATAACAAACCTGGCCACATTGGCTAAGAGAGCTCCCCACTGGAGTTTGCTGATTTGGACACGTTTTTTCATACGCACAGCATATTGGAAGAGAATTTACCATTCTTGATGCTTCTCTTTTCTGGGTAGTCTGATCATTGAAATCATGGTGTGCAGTGTTCTTGCCTGGTTATCTTCTCAACACCTGAGGTAAACCTCCACCCACTCCAGAGATTTCCTGAAAGCCTGGCTCTTATCTGTAACCCAGTAGATTCCAACTGAATCACAACCCCAAAAAGGCATCAAAAGTAAAAATCTAACCATGTGTTTATATTGACTTCGTACCCCAAAAAAAGTTTCCTTAACTTTTTAATTTGGACTGGGAATTTTTTAGAAAACTTTACATTTGGGTATGAGATGATTTCCTGCTCGATCATGGTACCCACAGGAAACTCAGGATTGTCGCTGGCTCTCTTGCGGACATGCCGTGCAGTGGAATCGCTTTTACTGGCCCCACCCCTGAGGCAAGAGACACATCTTTGAGGCCACCATCTCCCCCAAATTCCAGGAGGGAGGGGGGCCCACCTCCAAACTACCTATAGATCCCCAAACCTTTCTAGGGGATTATAGGATCTCTCCTAATGCGTAGCACAAGGGGATGTGGCTAGGAACTCCACTCTGACTTTCAAATTCCTGGTTTCTGTCCCACGTCAGCTCTTCGCACTTTGAACAGCTGTATCTCCATCCATCCTGACTCTACATATCCTTTAAGTCTATTGTTTATCAACTTGACTTACTAAAATACAGGTTCTAACAACTAAAAAGCCTTTTTTCCTCAAAGCTTTGATTTCCATGGCCATCAGATAGCTTGTCTGTGTTTCTGAGCAGAAGCCTATACTACCCCCGGAATGGTGGGGCAAAAGATTGGGGGAAATGAATTGCTGGAGGAAAACACGTAAGTTAGTGTCAGGTGCTTGCTGTTATATAGGTGTTTGGTGGGATATTGGAGGGGCTTTCTGCGTTCCATCTGGGTGGGCAGACCGATACTCCGGGCATTTTGGACTGTTGCTTGCTGATGTTGGCAGTGGTTGCTATAAAGCTAGCAAAGACTGCCACTTCAGAGGGCATGTGGGCGGGACACTTGCCCTGGAAAAAGCTGTGTGGTGAGGCAAGCTTTGTGCAGTTTGGTCCCTTTCATTCATCTCCTTAACAAGGGTCAGCTCTCCTGGGCTGGGCATGAAGGTGGTTCCCTCAGAGCACGACCTTTAGGCAGGGCCAAGAAACAGCGTGGGCTTTATGGCTCCTTGGTCTCTTCGTACTCAGAGCCCAGCCCAATAGGAATATTTCACAATAAACACCTCTGTTCAAGGAGCTGCAGAGGGAATCGGTTAAACTAATGACACTATTTAAACGAAACCACTGGAGAATTGCTTTGTATTTTTCAATCTCTTAATTTATTTTAATACAATGCAAACAAATTTTTATTTAAAGAACCAAACCCATGCAAGATAGCCAAACACACAGAGACCTTATGTGCTACAAATACAGGAGAGGGAATTTGGGTCCGTTTTGATAACGGCAGCAGGGAGCCCCTCCCTGCCATCACCCATTGCCCCATTTTCCCCCAGTGGAAATGCCATTTCCTCATTCCCAAGGCCTCAGACTGTTTCAGACGCACAGAGGCCGTCATCTTGCAGGGGTGTGTGCTCATGTGCGTGTCCCTCGGTGCTAGGAGTGGGGACTGGCGGGATGTCCGAGAGCAGACAGATGAGAGACCACCAAGCAGCCCCTCCCCCATCTTATCTTCTTTCTTCACATACTGTTTGTTGAGGGGGCAGTGGGAAGAGCGCCCTCTTTGTCAGTGTTCCCTTCCGCACACTTTTCATGAGCACTGTTTTCTTTTTTTATTTGCTGATCAATAAAGCCAAGGGTAGGTCTTGTCTGTTCCCAGAGATAAAGAACTCCACACATAACTGGTCTTTATCCAGCCCAACAAGCGCGGTTTCTCTTTGTTTTTCACAGTGTTTCTGAGAGATAAGAGGAAACCACCCAGACATGATGCATGACTGAGGAGGTTTTGAAACATTTTATAGACTCATTCTCCTTTCAGAGCTGTGGATCAGGGATGGAAAGAAAAAGAGAGCGCAGCACATAGCACTCAAGTTGATTTTCTTTTTTTGGGTCGGAAACAAGCAGATGGAGAGAGAGCAAGAGAGAGAGAGAGAGAAGCATGAATAAATGTTCAGCTGAGGAAAGAATAATCCAATTTTCAATTATTGGCACAGAAAGCAAATAGGGAGAATTTTAGTAATTCAAATGAGTATATACCCTGAAAATTCAGTGGCCTTTTTCTATCACAAAAATTGCGTGTCATATGGGTTCAAGACCAATAGTGGGAGACAGGACTTCAGTTCAGGTGAAGAGTCCCATCAATTCCCAGGGAATTATAGGATGGGACCAGGTTAGACTCCTCTTAAGTTCATGCATTTAAGGGTTTTAGCAGGTTTCTGAAAGCGAGCCAGGATGGAGGGGTTGATATGAGACAGATGATGCAAGGTATTAAGTTGAGTAAGGCTACATGTAAGATTGGTCAGTACTGATAAAGGCACAGAGAGAGTAAGATGTTTTTAAGAGCAAATGAAGTTGTGGTCGCAATTCGAGTAGATGCAGAGGAGAAAATCATTTAGGAGAATTGTGCCATTCAGCTAAGTAAAGACCCAAGGCTGAGCCCTGAAATGATGGCAGGAAGGCGTGGGAAGATGGGGTCTTCAGCAATGTTAGGCAGAGAGGAGGAGTAAACCCAAGAGGCAAAGATAAGTAGCTAATAAACAGGAAATGAAGTTGAAAGCCATGACATAGTTGTTTCTGAACAACCAGATGGAAAGCAAGGAGCTGGTAAAATCTTAGTGAAGCTGATATGTGACATACTCTGCGTTACTCTTTCTTTCCACCCTTCGGCTCCTGACTCTTAGCTGCTCTATTATAGACTTTGTCTGTGTCTGTCCCCAGAACTGGATAGTAAGTTCCCTGGAGGGAAAAAACATGTCCCAGGCTTTCTAGAATTCCCTCCACAATACCTACCACAGGGCCTCACTGGGAGATTAGCTGAGTAATGTTAATTGGCATAATTAATTAATGAACAACTTCCTCTTTATGTAATTATTTTTCCAAATTAAATGCTAGATTTGAAGAGGCCAAAACCTGGATCATGTTTTGCCGTTCTAATGTTGGGGAAATCAGAGGAACAAATTGTGACTTAAGAAATCATTAGTTATTTCAAAAGGAATTGCTGAGTCTTATGGCAGTTATCAGGTAGGCAGATTTTATATGTGAGCCTTAGGAAAGAGGCCAAAATCCACTAGACTGTTCTTTGATCCCCAATTCATCAGTCAGGCCAAAGCTGAACTTCAGGCGACTTTTTTTTTCTTCTCTGACTAGTACTTTTCTTGTGCAGGTCTGCCCTTTTGGAAGGGTGGCTTCATGAGAGTAAAGAACTTGTCATCATGTTCACTGTTGTATCTCTGGCATCTCAAACAGGCTTTCCTGGCATACAGTAAGCGCTTCAGAAATAATTGTGGAAGGAAGGGAAAGAGGGAAGCAGGGCACAAATAAAGGAAAGAAGGGAGGGGGGCTCTGCTTCTCATGCCAGTACCCCTGGCACTTACTCATCAGTTGCCAAAGGCCCCTCAGGCTCAATGTTAGGAACCAAGGATACCAAAATGATGAGGTGCCACAGTCTTTGCATCTGGTCATCTAGTAAAGAGAGAGAGACAGAGAGATAACACAACAGGTGCTGTGCCGAAGAATCACGGTGACATGAGGAGTGTGCCTGCCGAAGGGAGCATCTCACCTGCCCCAAGGAAGAGTAGGGGGCGGAGGACATCGCAGACTTGAGCAGAATCCTAATGAACTCAATGATGCTTGGTAGGCTTGAGGACATTTTAATGTCTATAGTCCCCAAACTGACTGTAGGTAGGATGAATAAAATCTGGAAGACTGCATGTCACTGCAATTGAGCCATTCTCTATGCAGGGTGATTTTGATAGTGAAAGTTATTTTGCCTCGGTACTTACTGGACTTTGGTTTCATTCAGGGAATGCAGAAGGCCACAGCGAGTCTGTCAGGCAGCAGCTAATCAGAATTGTGACTTTATAAGCACAGGCTAAATGACACAAATTGAAGGCCCATTGTCTGGGCCAGACCTGCACCATACATCAGGAGTAACAGCTTTGTCAAGCATGACTGCTTCGGACCAGTCTTTGTTCTTTCCTGAACAACTTCTTGTTTCTGTGACAAGGACTAATGATGTAACAGCTGTCAGGTGGTCTTTGCATTTTATAAAAGCCTGTAGCAGTAAAGGTGTGTATTTCCTATCAAAACAGCAAATTTTATGAACAGGGTAGATAAACTTGACAGCAAAGAGAGAATCAGTGGTTTAAAAAAAAAAAGATATGGTGGGCTAAGCTTATTTACAGATAGGAAAAGGATTGGGGGGATAGGCCTTTTAAGCAAGGAAATCCAGTCTCTGAGGAACCATGAAGATCATGACTTGACTTCTGCTTCTTGATTTCCTTACTCAGGTGCTGACCCCGGCACAGATCAAATCAATTTGCCAGGCGATTCTGGACTCTGGGAAGCAGTATGCAATGAAAAAGCGGAAACCATTCCCTCTGATGTATTCTTACTATGGAACTGAATACTTGGGTGAGTGAAGGTGTTGGCAAAGGCCTGGAGGACAAAGGGAGTCTCTATGTCAGCTCTGACTAAAGACTGGAAGATTCTGGTTTTGACGTAGGTCATCACAATTGCTTTAACTGGGGACACTTTAAAATGCCATTGAAAAACAAATATTGGTAGATACTACAAATCACAATTTCATATTTGTTTTCAGAGTCTACCTGTCAGAAATGTAGCTATTTTAACTATTCCTTTCACAAAAGACGAAAATCCTTGTTCTAGACTGTGAATTCATTAGCCCAGTTTTGCTGAAAGTTTGTGAGCAGTTTATACACTCATTGCCAGTAGTAACTATTCCTATTCACAGGGAAACAGGATTCAGCTACTGACATTTTAAAGGTTTTTTTTTAATTCTTATTTTTTATTGAAGTGTAGTCAATTTACATTGTTTCGAGTGTATAGGAAAGCTATTCAGTTATACATATACATACATCTTTTTCAGATTCTTTTCCATTAGAAGTTATTACAAGAAATTGAATATAGTGCTGTGCAGGAGATCCCTGTTGTTTATCTATTTTATACATAGTAATGTGTATCTATGAATCCCAAACTCCTAATCAAGTTATTAACATTAGTGGGTTAATAACAGGCTACTGAATCACAGTGGCTACTTTTGAGATCTGGGGTATGTAAAGTGAAAGTTAGTTCATCCCCTTTTGAATTATTCAGTGGCTCCCCATCACTCCTTTCCAGCATGACTTACAAGGCTCCTTGTAGATCACCTGCCTCCTCCTCCAAACTCAAGCTTTCTTTCTCCCTTTCCTGGTTCTGTCCAGCATAGTCTCCATCAAGCAAAGTGTTCTCACATCTTTGCCACCTTTGTTCCTGTTCCTTTTGCCTAGAATGCCTGGCTTCCCCTGACCCATTCATCAATCTGTCATACACACTTCACCTAGACTTGAAGATTCTGCTCCAGTATTTTTAGATCTATTGAGAAACTTTGTGCTTCTGGGAAAAAAAAGGGTTTCTTGAACCCTCTCTGGAAAAACATTCAAGTTTACCCAAAACCAAAATTGGTTAGTGTCCGGTCACCCTGCCACACTTCTGTTGGCACCCTTATGACAGCACACTGTCATTAGTGCTTTACCTGTCCAACTGCATTAGCAGGCCCTGGGCACCTTCAGGATAAGGAGTTTCTCTCATATATTTTTATGATCCCTGGACCTTTACCAAGAGCCTGTATGTAATGAGGGTCCCCAAATGAATGAATGAGTGACTTATGAACAGCTTCAGCAATGAGCATAGAGACTAACAGTTCTCTGAACGTTTTCTCAACGAACCTTTAAGTTCCTGTCCAAGTTTCCCTAGAATCAGGGCCTGAGACAAGGATTTGGGTATAAATTATTTATTTGGGAGGTGATCCCAGAAAGTGTTGATAGAAGAATGCAGATGTGAGATAGTAGAGAAAGTTAATAAGGATATGATAATGAGTAACTCTGGGTAACTGAGGCTCAGCTCCACTGGGGACTCTTCTAGTGTGTATAGACCATGCCTCAGAATCGTCCCACCCAAGGGATGAGGAAGTTGGTCTATTCATCCACCAACTCCCTGCCTTATGGATTGAAGGCTGCTCCCAGAGCTGTTAATTTCCTAGGATTTCAGCCCTGCCGCTGCGGGCTGAGCACACTCCCATGGCCAGAGAAAGCCTCAGGCAGAATGATAGGCAAAATGATATTGTCTGCTAGAGTTCCCTAACAGAACTATTCCTTTCATTTTCTCCTTTCTTAGAGAAATTAATATTCTAGCCATTTACATATACATATAGCACAAACCAGATTTCTATCTAATGCTGAAATATTTTCCTTGAAAGCAAAACTTTTTTCCTAACAATTTAAAATCCAGTGAAAGAAAGGTCCCTTCAAGTTTCGTGGCCGAATTTCAAGAATAATAGAATTTTCGACTAGATACAACCAGAAGGCTATTTCTGGGGAGTCAAGAGTTCTGAGTGCCCGAATGCAAAGAGAAAACTTTAACAACATTATAGAGTTGAGTTTAAAGAGGAAGCCCTTGGAATATGTTGACCCCAGCACCACCCACCAATCACCATTCTACTCATTAGAAGTGAGTGAAGACTCCTACAGTAGCTGGGCTGGCTTTTAGCTTTGCTGAACTAATTCCTTCTCCAAAGGCAGGCTAAGGGCTTTGCTCATGCAGTACCCCTTGCTAGAACTCCTAGGAATTCTCCAAGACTTTGCTCAGTTGATTCTACCTGTATGGAACCTTCAGCGCCCCCTCCATTCCGAGGCCACATTAAGCTCTCCTTCCTCGGTTCTCTTTTAGCTTCCGGAACGCATCTCTGATAGAGCATTTATCACCTCATGTTCTAATTATTTATTAACAAGTCTGATTTTCTCACTGGACTGGATGGGAAGGTCTTCAAGGGTATGGAGCAAGCCATATTCATCTGTGTAGCCCCAGGGCTTGGACAATGCTCAGTACCCAGTGTGAAGGCTTAAGTAAATTAATACCAGTTACTAATGTTTAGCTTTACAGAAGAAAGGATTTAATCTGTTTTGCTCACTGATCTCTCTTCAGCACCTAGAACAGTACCTGGCACATAGTAGGTGCTTAATTCTCATGTGTTGAGTGAATGAATGAATGTTGAGGATACCTAGAACAAATTATTTTCAAGCACTTTAGGAACATTTTCATAAAAGCTATTTTTTTTACAAAGTTTAATAAAATATACTTACTCTAAAACAGGGGTCGATCACTAAAATTTTCTATAAAAGGATACGTAATACATATTTTAGGCTTTGTGGCCATATAGTCTCTGTCACAAATACAACTTTGCCATTGTAGCACAAAAGCCATCATAGACAATATACAAGGGAATGAGGGTGGCTGTGTTTCAATAAAACTTTATTTATAAAACAGGCACTGGGGGGATTTGGCCTGCAGGCTGTGGTTTGCCCACCCCTCTCTAACGTATGTTCCCCAGAAGCCTAGTTCTTAGGCAACTCAGTTATCATATTACTATGTGTGCTGTCAAATAATATTGCCATTCTTTTTTTTTTTTTTTTACCATGATGGTTTTTTCACTACATTAAACTGGTTCTCCTCCCAATTACATAAATTAACGATGCTTTGCTTATCTGTATAGGAGCAGCTCATGGCCTGTCGTCCATTCTCCAGATGCTTCTTTCATACCATGAGCACCTCAAGCCCTCAGATCAGGAGCTGGTGTGGCAGAGCGTGGACTTCCTCATGGAGCAAGAACAGAACTGCAACTGGCCGCCTGAGCTGGGCGAGGCCATCGAGAGAGAGAACGAGCTGGTGCACTGGTGCCACGGCGCCCCAGGTCTCACTCATGTTATTATCTGAAAATGTTGCCTTTCTTCCGGTTTAGCCAAAGACACATGCCTTTTCTGAGAAGTGAGGGTATTTCTCATCTTACGCTATTACCACGTGAGATAAAAGGCCAAGATGAAACTTTTCAAAGCCGCAAAAGTTTCCATCTGGAAAGGCTCTCCAGAAATGATCCCGTATTTTAAAAATATATGATCTGCATACAAATTAAAAGTCGTACTGTCCAATAAAATATAGTATGAGCCACATATGAAATTAAATTTTTAGTAGCCTGATTAGAAACATAGAAACAGGTGAAATTAATTTTAATAATAGCTATAACCCAATATACCCAAATATTATTTCAACATGCAACCAATTTAAAAATCAAGTGATTTTGCATTTTAAAAAATATTTAGTCTTCAAAATCCCATGTATGTGTTATACTTACCTCCCATCTCAGTTCAGACTAGCCACGTTGCAACTGCTCAGTGGCTTCATTGGACAGTGCAGACCTGGAGCCTGGCAATTCAAAATGTAGCCCCTGAGCTAATGGCCTGGGCAACCTGGGAACTGGTTAGGAATATAGAATCTCAGGCCACACCCTAGCCCCACTGAATCAGAATCTGCATTTTAACAAGATCCCTAGGTGATTTGTATGCACATTAAGGTGTGAGGTAGACTTCTGTAATTCTTCAAATGTGGGTTTCCACTATCACCTAAAAAAAATCTAGAGAACTGAGAAGCCATCTGTAGTGAACTCTCAGGAACTGAGCCTAGAAATTTATCAGACCTCATCTTTTCCTTTAAAAAAAAAATCCCATTACACTGCTAATTAGGCCTGAGAGCAGGGGCAATTCGAAAGAAGTTAAATTCAAATGAAACAATTAATTTTGGTTGATTGGCCAGGGGAGAGACTTGAAATACCAATATACCACAAAAATTTTTGATTAGGAGTATATTTAATTTTCAAGGCTATGCTTCAATGCCATGAGTACAGCTTTGAAATGTATTTGATTTCTCTTTAGTTACCTGATTTTTATTACTTCCTTTCCCTTCCTTACGTAATTAATGTTCTTTAATCCAATTGAATTTCATTTTTTCCTTGGTACAGTTTGAGTTAACAAAAATAGTGTGAGTCTTAGTCCATTGGCCGTATTTTCTCTGCCTGCCACTTTTACTGAAGGAAGGACTTCAAAGGCTCCTCTGCGTACTTGTGCCAGCTCCAGGGCAGTGTGCATTATGTCCAAGCTAATTCTCACCAGTGATAATTTGAGCCCGTGTTTCCTTGCTTTGAACTTCTTGAAGGAAAACAACACTTATTTACCATTCTGGAACTATCTCTCCATGTGATGCTCAACACTCCCATTTCCCATTCCCTTTAATCATTTTCAGTGATGGTCTTTGGATATCCTCCAAGCACGCCAGGATCCTTGAATTTTGGAGATGTCCCAAATTAAATACAGCATATTTTTAAAGGATTCAATGTATAGTAAAAGCCCTGTAAAGAATGGGAAGATAGTCTCCTAAAATGAATGGCTGGGTCACTTAATTGATGTGGGTGTTTTGAAGGGCAGTTATTCCATTCTTTTTGTACATCACATCCCATCTGTCTTTGTAAATCATGTACCATAACAGTACAGCGTAGGATGTATCACCTTGGGGACTTTATTTATCCTCATCTATCATTCATGTTCAGTATCTCGGCAAGATTAAACATAGGTTGCAAAGCAAAATCATTCAACCCACGTAGTCACTGGACTACCCAAAATAAACCAATTCACAAGTGAATAAAGAACCAAATGGAGCCCATTATGTCTGCCAGCCCGCACTTCCACCTCAAGGGGCTTGGTCTTCCTTTTAAGAGATTTGCTAAAAATAGCGTCGAGAGTGATTATAAATCTGATAAGTGCCGGTCAAAGACCATCAGGATATCTCTGAAGTTAGCAACGGTAAGCTCTCCAAAATTTCTGAAACAGGAGATGACCTAGAAAAATAATTTTCACTTGTTTGAGGAAAACATTTTCTGAGAGGAAATTTATGAACAGTGCAGATGGTTTGGGGAAGCAGAATGATTCTGTGATTAAAAACCTGCCAGAGATGATCCACAATGTGGAACTTCATCAGTGATACCTTATTTCCCCCTATAATTGTTTCCTTCAACACACCTCTACAGATGACAGCAGCATGGATATACTTCTTGACTCTAAGTTAACAACACTGGGTTCTGATTGTAGCTCCAGGAGTCACCAGCTAAGTGACCTTGAGGGAACCACTGTTTCTTTTGTGCCTTTGTTTCTTCATCTGTGAAATGAGCATGTTGAGATGGAGCAGTGAAACTCAGTCTTGTTTTTTTTTTAATTGAAGTATAGTCAGTTTTCAATGTTGTGTCCATTTCTGAGATACAGCATAATAGTTCAGTCATACGTATACATATGTATATTCATTTTCATATTCTTTTTCATTATAGGTTACTACAAGATATCAAATATAGTTCCCTGTGCTATTCAGTAGAAGCTTGTTGTTTATCTATTTTATATATAGTAGTTAGTGATTGTCATTCTACGTGAAGTAAGCCAGAAAGAGAAGGAAAAATACCATATGATATCATTTCTTATATGTGGAATATAAAAAAAAGACAAACTTATTTACAAAACAGAAACAGACTCAAAAACATAGAAAACAAACTTATGGTTACCAGGGGAGTTCCGAGTCTTTTTATCACCACAGACTGTTTTTGTACAGTGGACCCTCACCATTCCTGAGGGTTATGTCCCAAAAGGTTAGTAGACACCTACATTTATAAATACCCAGTGTGACATTGAGTTTTTCTCACTAAATGCAATGAAGTAGAGCAGGCACGTTCATGTGACCCCTTCCTAGCCTTAATGATTCTGAAATACAGGAAGAAAGTCATTTACAAAATCATTAAAACAAATGCTGTGGCTAAAATAAACTCAAGATCACATTATGTTCTGTCATTACTGTGGTAACACTGACAGGGCATTTCCTTTACGCTATGTGAAACACAGGTGTAGCTTTTTTTTTTTTTAAATCATTTCATGAGGACTTCTGGGTAGGTGACTTTGACTAGAGAACAGCACGGGCTTTTGCAGTCACTAAGCTTGGTAGCACACTGTACAATGCGTGCTTTAGTGAAATTACAGATCCCAAAATGGACCTGTGCACTGATTCTCTAGGATGTTGAAACTGTATGTGCCAAGTTTGGCTATCATCAGGCTCTGCTAGATTGCATGTTTTCTGAGATTTAGCCTCCCAAACCGTATTTCTTAAGTAATAATTTCTTTTCCCAGTCGTATTTGGCAAAGACATACATCATTGCTGCCTCAGGTTTCTTATCAATGCACAATAATCAGTGTTCCCATGACGAAATGACACTGTTCCCATAAAAAGCACCATTCTGTCCTTTTAAAGTAAACCACCCAATTGTGGGTTTCATTAGGTCAGGTTAGGAGACAACAGGTCTAGAAGTTTTTCAGGGTCCCTTTCAGGTACCATTCTGTGATCCAGGCTGCAGGAAGAGGCCCCTTCTCTCTGGCCAGAACCACAGGATCCATACCTAGTAAGCTGGTTGGGCCTAATGGCCTGGTATAGCAACTGGACCATCTCATCCATTCTTCCTTCCATATCTCTGATCGCTGGGCTGAGAGATGGGATGTTACGTGGTCAGCAGACATTTGCAGAGGCCTTGCCATGTGTCAACCACCACACCACAGACAGGGGAGCAAAAATGAGTAAGACAGAGTACTTGCCCTTGGGTAGTTAGCTCTATACTAGGCAGACGTGAAAACAGGTAATTCCAACAGACTCAGAGATACAGAGAACAAACTAGTGGGTACCAGTGGAGAAATGGAGGGGGGAGGGGCAAGATAGAGGTATGGGCTTAAAAGATACGAATTACTATGTATAAAATAGATAAACAACAAGGATATATTGTACAGCCCAGGCAATTAGTCATTACCTTATAACTTTTAATGGAGTATAGTTTGTAAAAGTACTGAATCACTATGTTGTACACCTGAAAGTAGTGTAATATTGTGAATCAACTATACTGCTATAAAATTATTTATTTATATTAAAAAAGCAGGTCATTTTAATATGATACTGTTTAAGTGCTAAGGTTTGTATAAGGAGCGCTGGGAGCTCAGAGGAGGAATTTCTTATCCTCCTCCAGATTCCAGGAAGGCTTCCTGGAAGAGGTGATGCCTGAGATAAGCTGGCCAGACTAAGAAAGCTAGGATGTTTCTTCCAAGAAAAGTCAGAAAGAAGCATGGAACCACATGGTGAAGGAAGGGAAACTGCGGGTGATTTGGTTTTAGGGAAGTAAAAAGCTTCATGTAGAGGGAGCGGAGGAGAATGGCAGGAGGTCAGAAAGGGCTCTCTGTGTCTCACTTGGAGACTAGCTCATCTAGATTCCAGGGGGAAGCTATGAAGCACAGCTGACACCACAGAGTTGGTCTGTCTTGAGGCGGAGGGAGCTGACCTTCTGTACCTTGTCAGTCAGTCATTGACCGAAATCCACCAGGGGTAGGTGCACAGCGTAGCCTCACATTGGTTGAGGGCAAATATCCCAAGAAGAGGGCAGCTGTCAACTTTGTTAGCAGCCAACTTACAGCTACTGGGAGATGGGGCACCTGCCAGTAAAGTAAAGGGATCCATGCCAGCATGAGGGGCTTCAGTTCATCTGACTCATTCCTCTTCATCCTTCATTTGGTACCCAGGTTAGATGGTGTGGCTCCCCTAGTGACCCTTTCCTACCTCCAAGTGTAGGTTAGGAGCCTTCCCATGTTTCCACAACACCTCTATTACCCCTCACAAGCCTAATTAACGCCCCCAGGTAGGTTGTAAACACTATGAAGTCAGGGGCTTTTTAAAACTTTAGCACCTACTACTGTCCTAGTGTATAGTCGGTGCTCAGTTAATATCTAAACAGTCACCAAATCCTGTGAGATATCTCTTTCATTAGCCTCTTTGCCATCTTTCTGCCAACATGATCAACTCATAGCTACTGCATTGCCCTTCTTTAGGTCTTAGTTGTCACCATTGTGGGACATTTTGTCTGTAATACTAATCACATCGTTAAAAGTAAAAACCAACCAATTCACAGCAAAATGCTCCCATTGGTTCCCTACTGCCCACAAATACAGTCCAAGCTGCCTAATTGGACTTGTAAACCCATCCAAAATGTGAACCCAATCTGTCCTTCCACCTCATTGCCCCGTTGGTTAGAATACTACCCCACTGGCCTGCGTGTGGCTTGTTTGTTGTGGCTTTGAATCTTTGCCCCTCTCTCCGTCTCCCCTTGGGCCTGGAGTTTCCTATGCATGTTACAAAGTCCTGTAGAAAGCCCTGCTCCCGTCCAGGCTTCTGTCTCCGTCCGGGAACTTCCACTTTTCTGATCCCGCTGGTATTACTGACAGCATCATTCATTTTATGCCCCAACAGTGTCATGAACCACGTGTCCTATTGCGTACCAGTCACGGGTACATATTTTTCTCTCCCTTTATAGACAACACCTTCCTGAAGGGCAGGAATCATGTTTAGCATTTTTTTCTATCACCCAGGGCCAGAACTGGCTACATCATTTAGGGGGCTCAGTACAAGATAAAAATGCAGAGCCCTATTTAAAAAATGGTTAAGAATTTCAAGATGGTAGCAGCAGAGCATTAAATCCAGCATGGGGCCCTTCTGGAAGGCCCTTGTGAGGCTGTACAGGTCACACGCCCATGAAGCTGGCCCTGCCGAGGGCTATGCATACAGTAGATCATCTATGAAAACTTTCAGATGAATGGATGCAGGGAATGAATGAACGTTTAATTAAATAAGTTCAATTTCTTTTAAAACCATTCTTTAATTTGCAGGAGGTACTTGGTTCCTAAAACCGAAGGAAGATAGTGTTACAGGTGACATGATCAGCGGAGAGCCCATTGTTACCTGCTTATCAAAATTTAAACGATAAATTTTTAAAAGAATAAAATCATGACTCTCATACAAATATAAACATATGTCAACAATTTTATTTGGCTCATAAATTAATGAGGGAACCAGAGAAGTGTTACAGCTGATTCAAAGGAAAATCCACAGAGCAGACATATTTATAGGCCATGAGGAATGCTGACATGAATTTACTTAATAGATGCAAAACTAGCTGCTTCCACAGAGGCTAAGGGAAGTCAATCCAATGTCTACCAGACAGATGTGAGTTTCTAGAGGCAGGAATTATTTACATTACTATCTGTTTTCTACAAGGTAATTTCTATCTCTACAGAGCTGTAAAAGAGCCCAGTCAAAGACAAAGGCTGAGATAACCCTGATGAATGAGCTAGTCAAAATCTCTACTAAATTCCAGCCTGGCTCACTTTCTATAGGAGAGAGGGAGGCCATGCAGGAGAGGGAGTTATCTTGCGTTACTAATCTCCTCTCTGAATGCAAGCACCTGGAACTTGAGGGAAATCGTTCCTATTAATAGCTGTCACTTCTCTTGTTTCTGTTCCTGCCTGTGTAACGGAGATTGCCTTTGTTGAGGAGTTTTGAAGGAAGGTGTCTTTCCTTGGAACAATCAAGTTGGGAGGGACTCACTTTACAGCTGAAGCAGGAGTCTTGGCCAGATCACTTGGGATCATTGTTGTTTTTGGAAGGGCTCCCAGTTTTGTTCTTAAGAAAAGGTGTATGGTCGTAAGTACTTTTACATTACCAATACTGAACATCTGGGGGGAATGCGCAAACTGTATAAACACTTAGCCATTCCAAATAGCCAGGTACGCACAGCGCTTCCCAGGGTATGGCGTCATTAAATATTAACCCATTTGTAAATTTTGGATTTTATCAATCTATGTTCTTGTTCTTTCTCTAGGGGCCAGTACCATGATACAACGCAAACAACTTAAGCTAAATCGCACAGGTTAAATAAGACTCCCTTGTAGGAGATTCCATAGCCTTGCTGCTTGAAATGTGATCCCTGGAAAGGCTGTTAGAAATACAGTATCTCTGGCCCCACATCAGTCCTACTAGATTAGAGTGAATATTCTACCAATACACTGGTGATTTGTCAGACTTTTCCAGTTTGAGAAGTTCTGCTTTATAGTATTAAGCCCTGAAAAATCACCTCTGATATCTTTGATGTTTTCACAGGAATTGCCTATCTGTTCGCCAAAGCTTATCTGGTTTCCAAGAAGCCACAGTACCTGGACACATGTATCCGCTGTGGGGAACTCACATGGCAGAAGGGCCTGCTGAAGAAGGGGCCAGGGATTTGCCACGGGGTGGCTGGCAGTGCCTATGTCTTTCTGCTGCTCTACCGACTCACGGGGAACTCTAAGTACATCTATCGAGCCCAAAGGTCAGCCTCTCTTTGCATGTTTTTTTTTTCCAAATGTTAATCCAATTAATGTTCTGAATAGATAGTAAGAATCACGTGGCTTAAAAAGTGTAAAAAGAAAAACATCAACTGTGCACTCTAGCAATTTAGTTCACTTCCCGAGAGACGGTCAGTGTTACCAGTGTCTTGTCTTCTCAGAAATGTTCCATGTATATATATATATATGCACACACACAGAAAAAGGCATATATTTTAAATTCTGTCCTGCCTTTTTAATACAAATGGTAGCACTTTGCTATCTTAGTAATCACCCTAAATCAGTCCATATAGGACTTTCCATTTTTATTGCCACATAGTATTACATCGTGTGAATGAACCCTAATTTATTTAACCAGTCGCATATGGAGGACTATTTGGACTATTTCCAATATTTTGCATTACAAATAATGCTATAATAAATAGCCTTGTACATATATCATTTTGTACACGTATGGATATATCTGAAAGGTAAATCCCTAGACGTGGAATTGCTGGGTCAAAGGCTATGTATATTTGTGATTATTTTTTATTGTGGTAAGAACACTTAATATGACATCTAGTCTCTTCACATATTTCTAGAACGTATTCACCTTGTATGGTGGAAACTTTATACTCATTGAGGAAAAAACTCCCCATTTCCCCTCTCCCCCACCCAGCCCCTGGCAACAGTCATTCTATTCTCTGCTTCTAGGAGTTTGAGTATTGTAGATTCCTCATGTAAGGGTTATCATGCAGCATTTGTCTTTTTGTGACTGGCTTATTTCACTTAGCATAATGTCCTCATTTATCATTTAGAACAGGGTACATAGTAACTGCAATGTAAGTGTTCACTGTTCTTATTACTAAAAATTTTAGTTATATCATTCCAGACATTTCTCTATGCATAAACGTATGTTCGTATATCTAAATGTGTATCTGTGTATGGTTTGTATGTATTAATAAGATATTACAATTAAGTATGTGTAACAGTTCTATACATATAGTTTGCAGCTTATAATTTTAAATGAACAATTTTTAAGGGACATGCTTCATTTCAGTTTGTGTAGATCTAGCTCATTGTTTTAATGACTATATAGTTATTTAGAGTTGTACCATGATTAATTTAACGAACCTTTTAAGTAATGGACACTTGGTAAATTTGCGGTATTTACTAATACAAACAAAATTGCCCCAAATATCCAATACATACCTTTCTATGCACTTGTCAGAAAAATGTTGAAATTGAAGTCATTGAATGCAGAGGTGTTTCTAAACTGTCTTTATCTTTTGCCCATTTTTTTCATACTGTGATTCTTATTTTGAGGACTGTAACTCTTGGTCAATCTATGCTGTAAATATTTTCCTACTTTGCCATTTCTCTTTCAATTTATGGCTCATGGCTTTTTGCCACACCAAAATTTTAAATATTTTCCTTGACAAAATTGAACTTTCAAGATTTCTGGATTTTGTGCTATGCTTAAAGAGACCTTTCTGACTCCAAGATTATAAAGTATTAATTTATATTGACTTTTAGTACTTTTACGGTTTTATTTTAATCTTTAAAATAAATTTATACCTCTTCACCCATTTATCCCACCTATTTAAAAGTTATTAAACTTTTAAATCTTTGATTAGTTAGAACTTACTTTTTAAAATAGTGTCAGATGGGTATCCACCTTTCTGTTTTTTAGTGAAAAAAAACGAAACTTTCCCATAACATCTTTTGATCAATTACCCCAATGATTTGAAATTCCGATTTTATCACAAACTGAATTTATATAAATCTATGGCTTGTTTCTGGACTTTCTATAATTCATTCATTTATTTCCAATTTTTCTTAGCTGTCCTCTCTGATTTATTCTTCCAATTGTATTTTAGAATCAATTTCTCAAAAATTAAAAAAATTCTATGGACATTTGATTGGAATCTCAATTGAATTTGTATGTTACTTAGTGAGAATTAACATTTTTAGAATACTGAGTTTTTCCATACAGGAGCATGGTATATTTTCCCTTTAAGTTTTTAAAAATGTCATTTGGTAAAGTTTTGATCTTATGAAGAAGGACTTGTATGTTTCTTGTCAATTTACTCCTGTGGATTTTATGTTTCCAGGTTTGTGAGTGGAATCTTTTCCTTCATTATATTTTCAGATCATTTATCACTGGCATTTATGAAAGCTTTAAAAA
Source organism: Camelus ferus (assembly GCF_009834535.1). Lineage (NCBI taxonomy): Eukaryota > Metazoa > Chordata > Mammalia > Artiodactyla > Camelidae > Camelus > Camelus ferus. Next base: position 36,467,471 of record NC_045732.1, read on the forward strand.
AAAATACATATTATTGCAGTTTAGCAACCTAAGGTGCACTTCTCTTATATAAATCTGCATTGTATCTTACAAATATCTTAGTTTTGATAATTATCAAAATGATATATCTGGCCACCTTACTGAAGTCCATTTGTCTTTCTATTAGATTTTCATTAGATTCCATTGGGTTTTCTAAATAGACACACATATTATCTGCAAATAATTATAATTTTGTTACTTCCTTTCTCAACTGTAGGTTTTATTTTATTTGTTTCCTTATTGCATGGGTCAGAATCTCTGAAGCAATGTTCAGTGATAAGAGGGATAGTAAACATCCTTGTCTTTATGCTGATTTCATTAGGAATGCTTCAGTGTTTCACCATGATCTTTTCAATTTGCTTCTTATAATGTGGGTCATGTTAATAGATTATGACACGCCTCTGTTCAGGATAATCCAATGGCTCCCCATAGGAATCAGAGTAAAAGTCATGGTCCGTTCTCTGGACAAAAGACCCTGCAGGATCTTGCCTCTATTACTTTTCTGATATCGTGCCCTACTTGTCTTCCTCCTGGTTCTTTGTGCTACAGTGGCTTCCTTGTAATTCTATTAAAATGCCAGGTACAATCTACCTGAAGGCCTTTGAAGTTTTGATTTCCTTCACCCATAATGTTCACTTTCTACATGTATCTCCCAGCTCTTTCACTTCATTCAGACCTTCACTCAAAAGTCATTTTTTTTCAGAGAGGCCTTCCCAAGCCCATTTATCTAAGTTCAATCTTTTTTTAAAAAAACATAAAATATCCTTTATGATATTTGCATGTATGCACTGAAGGAAAAATACTAACATATGTAAGTCCCCTATTTGAAGCTCCATTGTTTAGGAATTCTGTTGACATATTTTGATTTATGGTTCCCTAATCTGTTTAGGTTGCAATCTGACTCTTGATTTGCCAAATGTAGAAAACAAAAGTCATTTTGGATTTTATTTAGGCTAATGCGGTATCACCTTTGGGATAAATTTCATTAGAGATTATCATTCCCTAGAAAGCCTATTAAAAGGAATCAGAACAACTCCTCTGTTTTTCTGGCAGGCCAGTCCTAGTTTACGGAGTATTTATTATAAGATTCTGGGATTACAGGGCCCTTCAGACAACTTAAATTTCTCACTTACAGATAAAGACTGAAAATGTGTGGGTACTATCTAAATATTGTTTGGGCATTGTATTTAATTGCTTAGTGCACTGAAATTTCCACTTCATCATAACTCAAAGGTAAATATGGCCCAGACTTCCCTAATTTTCGCAGTTCCTAAAACAGTAAAGTCAAACAATAGGTAGCTTCCTGGAAAAATATTACTTGGCCAACACCTATTATTCTTTTTAACATAGAGTTGGAATTTATGATTCCAGAAAAGTATTTGACAACCTTCTCAGTTACTTCTCTGACTATTTAATTATTCAGGTTTTCTACCTCTTTTTGAATTAATTTTTGTAATGAATGTATCCCTATAAAAGCGTCTAGTTCATATGGATTTTCAAATGTTTGACATAAAGGTCTAACAGTATAGTTCTATAATATTTTGAATGTCCCATTTCTGTGATTACATGCCCTTTCACATTCCCAATTCTTTTCCTTTTTAGCCAGACACACCAGCATTTTGTCTGTGTTGTTCATCCTTTTAAGAAACTAGCTTTTGGTTTTTATTAATTCTTTTTATTTTCCTCTTTTGCTTCCTAATTCATTATTTTCTGTCTTTATTTTGATTTTCCAGTGTTCTTTTCCTTTATTTTGTTTTCTCCTATAGTTTTTAAAAAGTACTTAATTAGAATACCTTCCATTTTTATAATTATAGTAATAACAACTCAGATCAATGAATTTTCCTTTGAGTTCAGTTTTGGTCATAATTAATAAGTTTTGATATGTAATGGTCTCAATGTCTGTAATTCTTTTTTCTAAGGTTTTTTAAAAAAATATTTTATTTATTTGCCAACATATTATTTAATTATTTTATTTTGATGGGAGGTGGTGGAGGTAATCAGGTTTATTTATTTTTAGAGGAGGTACTGGGGACTGAACCCAGGACCTCGTACATGCAAAGCATGTGCTCTCCTACTTGAGCTATACCCTCCTCCTTTTTTTTTTTTTTTTTGAGGGGAGGTAATTAAGTTTATTTATTTATCTTTAATGGAGGTACTGGGGATTGAACCCAGGACCTCATGCATGCTAAGCATGTGCTCTACCACTTGAGCTATACCCTCCCTCTATAATTCTTTTTAGTTCCGTAATTACCATCCTGACTTCTCTTTAGACAGGAGTTTTTAGAAAAATGAATTTGTTAGTTCAGATTTGGCATTTTCACTTTAATATGATAATACGACATGTAGCTCTGAATACAGTGAAACTGCTATTCTCACACATTGCTAGTATTCTTGTAAACTGCTATATATCATTTAGAGGTTATTTTGAAAAGCACAAAAATGTTTATCATATTATTTTTAAGTAAAAAAATGTAGGATACTAAATACTATACGGACTATAATTTTAAGACTATAATAAATAAATCAAACCATAGTAGGGGGGAAAGGTCAGAAGAAGGAGCAAAATTAACAGTGAAATAGTTGCCTCTATTTTACAAATATTCTTCTATACTATGTTTATGTGAAAAAATTATATTTACCACGTAGCAAACACTTGCTATTTGCTCGAAGAGCCAAATATATGTTATCTTTGATCTTTACAGATAATTTTATGCAACTCTGTAACTTCAGCACTTTAAAGTCAGATTAAGAAATATGACAAAGTTCATCTAACATGAAATTATCAGAGTCGGATATCACAACCCCAATGCCCTTCCTCTTTCTCCTGCACCTGGGCTTCTTAATCTAGGATATGTGAATTTATTTGAGAAAGAAGTATTACATCTCAAGCTGAAATGTAGCATTTCATTCAATTCTGAATTAACAGTGGCTGTGACTCTGTCACCAGATGTCATAGATATTCTCATGTCTTATTACTCTTGTTGCAGATATTGTGAAATATTTTACTCCCATCACTCCTTAGACATGTCAGTAGTTATTAGACCCACTATTAGATCTTGTTATTTCATGTGTTAATAAAGAATCCATATATCATTACATCACAAATTTGGTTTAAAATTTTTTGCTAACCATATTTTACTATAATTAATTTTCTTGGGACTCCTGTGTATTTTACTTAATGTGCTTGAAGACTTTTTTCTGAGAGAGAGCCCAGACTGCCAAATGATCCACAGGGCTAAAAAGGTTAAGACTCCTTGAATCTATACTGTGAAGTTTCATTGTGTAATTATACATTTTGAATTAAACAATTAAGATGCATCATTATTCTACTGTTTAAAATTGTGACTTCCATTTAAAAATTGTTGTGTATTCAGGAAAACAGTGGATAGAAAAATTGTCCCAAACAGAATTGTCATGTGTTTCCTGCTGATTTATTTTAAGCTGCTGTCAATAATTCCAAGAGCCTTAAAAAGATCAAATAAGTAATTACTCTTCATAGGACCCCCTGTGTAGTAGCAATAATCTAAATTTGAATAGGATCTGTGGCAAATACAGGTAAAAGAAAAAAAATCTTTTTGTAGAGCATTTAGAGGCCGGTGATTTATTTTTAAGGCAGATGTCCTAAAAATAATCTATCTTGTAGCTGAGTTTGCTATTTGATGTCATGATTATAAAATGTGGCTTGCCTTTTCCCATTCATCTTCTTCTTTTGTTTGCCCAAAGCACAGATTGTATAAAATCTTGCCCATTTATTTTCACAGTCTCTGCTCTCTGTCACATATAAATGAAACCTAGCTCAGAAATAATATGCCTGCAGAAACACAGCGTATTTACTCTTTTAAAGGCGCAGGCATTGCCGTATGCCAGGAACTAATACAACACTGGAAATGAACTATGCTTCAGTTAAAAACAATCAAAAGTAAATAAAGGAACAGGCATATATCAGCTTGCTTCCATTGAAGATAAATAAAAGTATGGCTATTTATCTGTCTTTTTTTACTTTTAATTATCGGACAGCAGAAGGAATGAAATCCTCAGAAGCATGTTTTGCTTTGCAAATGCTGAAAATAGTTGAATTTGCTTGCCCACATGCTTTTTTGTGAAACATGCACAATGACATTATGGCAGCTCTGGTTTTCTTAACAGAGAAAAAGTCTTTCTTAAAATGTATACAATTCTGGAAAGAAAACGATGCTAAAACTTGAACTTAGCAGAGAGGAGAAAGAAGCAACCCAAAGCCAGTAATATGGAAACAGTCACATGAAAACTATTCATATTTTCCTCTTCTTCTCTTAGGTTTGCTGAATTTTTATTTACCGAGGAATTCAAGGCTGGTTCCCGGGTCCTTGAAAGTATATACAGCTTGTATGAAGGCTTCTCCGGGACAGTGTGCTTTCTGATCGATCTGCTGCAGCCCAACCAGGCTGAGTTCCCTCTCTTCAGCGTCTTTGTTTAGAAAGCTCCGTGTCCCACTGTGGCCCTGCAGAAGGTCCCTGAGATTTCCTGAGCCTACTACCCGAGGCCCTTCCCACACAAGCCACATTCAATGGTATCACAACCCTGAGCCTTAACATTGCCGCCGAGAGAAGGAAGGAAGGACTGAAGGAAGGTAGGAAGGGAGCAGGCAGGTGAAGGCAATAATAGTACAAGATTTAAGGGAAAACAGTGTGAGAACCTGCGAGCCTAAGACACCCAACTCTTCTAAAATCCATAGAGATGGACTATGTCAGGGAATAGATGTGAGACCAGAGATCCGAGGAAAAGGGGAAAGAAATCATCTGTCTTTCAGTTACGGCCTAGAAAGCAAAACTGAAATGGGGACTATGGCAATGAGATGCCAAAATACCTTTACAATTGGAGAGAGAATCTGACCATTTCTGGGTGCCCTCCACCCCTAAATTCAAAAATAAAGACAATCAAAAAACTCAAGTAATTGCCCAGCAGAAAACGGCTAGGAGGGGTAAGTGTCCGGTTGCTGAAGGACAAAAGAGGGAAACTCTTGGTTGTCCTTTGCCTTTACTTATTGAAATTCATGATTTGTAGTGAATGGAGAAGTTGGCATGTGAATCTTTATTTTTAATCATTCCCCTGGGCATTTTAAGAAATCATGTCATAACTTAGGTTTAGACCCTCAAATTCAAAGTTTCCTTAGGCCTTAGAGCATCTCTTTTCCTGGTTCCTTTTTTTCCTAAAGCTCAATTAGAGTAGAAAAATTCGTAGGCTCGCAAATACGATAGCAAGTGTTGCTGCCAAGTGTTTTTCTCAATTTGAAGCGCAAGCTGTGTATTGTCTATTGTTAGTAATTTTTTAAATGCCTGTGTAATCCCAATGAAGCTATTAGCTGAATTGTAAAATATACTCGTGGTAAAAATCACTCATCTCAAAGATCAGGGTAACCACTACAACAGTGTGTCGTGTCTGCCTTTGATGGAATACCGTGTTCCACACACTGGCCTGGAAAGGGACCAGTGATTGTGGAAAGAACACTGCTCAGTTTTACACTATTCAATTAAGAGATATGTGAACTCCCTGGCTGGTCACCTTACCTTCCAAGACACAGGCTCCACTAGAATTTGTCTACAATACCCACTGAGCCAAGTTGTCACATTGAATTCAACCCTGCTGTCAACACATAGGAGTTATAAAACAACTTCAAGTAAACAGTGGTTTGCAGAGCACTGTGGGAGCATCTGCCACTTCAATACTCAGAACACGAGTCTCCCCTTTTCCTAGAATTTGGTCGCTGGCAACTTCATATATCGGAGTGAGGAGGAAATTGCATACTGTATAAGATTTAACAATTATTTAAATAGTCATTAAATATTTGGATATACATGATAGATGTAGAATATATACGTATAACTAAGTGCTTAGGTTTACATGGGGGTATAAATATATATGTATATATTCTGCATTTATCCCCATGTAAACCTAAGGAGTTACTTAGTTCAGTAGTTCCTAACTTCTTGATTCATAGATGAACTTTGGGAAGAGTTGGGGAATACTCTTGCCTAAAAATGTGTGTGTGTGTGTGTGTGTGTGTGTGTATGCGCATGCACTCTTTTTAATGGGAAGACAATCTCTATCATTCATTAAGATTCTCAAAGTATCTGTGGCTAAAGAAAGGTAAGAACTGTCTTTGTATATTTTATGACTCTGTTTATGTTTGCACACATCAGAACAAACTAGGGCAAAATGGTTTTGAAAAGCTTGTACCTTTTTAGCTCATTGTTTCATTTTCACATCCTCAGATACAAATATGTAAAGTTGGCCTCGGTTGTTCATCTTTGAACATACTCAGGTTGAATCAATACCACGTATATAAACAGCTTTCAGGTGACTCCCAAAGTTGGGTTCCAGAAGTTCTTTTGTGAATGGTCAAGGACCTCTCAGAAAGCCTTAAGACAAAATGCCTTCTACAAAGTTGTCTCCTTTTGAAATGATAGTGGGACCTGGTTTTCACCATCTGGTTTTAAATTCATGGCACCTGTCCCCTGTAGGGCTGAGGGTAATAAGCATTCAATGTATCGGGCTTTATAGAAGGCATGTTTTTTTTAATCATCCAGCAGCCCTTCGAGGTGATTTACATAATTGAGCCAAAGTCTCACAGTTGGGAAGGGGCAGAATGAGGAGTCAAACCCAAGGTTTCACTTCCCAAGTGTATTCATTCAGTATTCTAGGCTAGAACCTGAGGATCCAGCAGTGAACAAAATCGCCTCCAGAAGTTAGCTTCTGTTTCTGTTTGCTGACCCTTCCAGCCATTCATCCTGAAGACCTAAAACCTAAAGCACTAAGAAGTGATAATGTAGCTCAACATACCAGTTTCATTTCTAGGAACTTCAGAAAAACTGAATTAATTGCTGCTCGCCCACCCTTTTAAGGTCCAGTAGGCTAACTGTGATGTTGTTGTGCTGACTATTGTGAAAAGGCAACCATTTTGTGTGTTACAGCCAAGAAAAGGCCATGTTGGTGTCTTTTTGAATTGACACCGCGTTAAATTAGAAGCAAGGGTAAGCTTGTCTCGCACTTAAACATGTTGAGAGTTTTCATTTTTGTGAAAGAGTGGAATTAAAGGTTTGGGAAGGCTCTCGTCTATCTTGTTTTCCCAAGAAAAAGGAAAGAGACCTTTTTAGTGTTGTAGAAAAGTGTGGCATGTCACTTCTTAAGTTACGAACTTGTTCCCTTCTGTGTAGTAACATTCTTTTTTGAATAGTGCTGAAGTGTGTTGCCTTTTGAAGGCTATGAGGATATTTTCACCATCACTAGTTTAACTTTAATATTATTTACTTTATGTGACACGAAAATTATAAACCCTGAGGTGACAGTGGAAATATTTGAGGATAGATTGAAATAATCTCTCAACAATGGGGAAGACTGCCTTATACTTGGAGAACAGGGAGTTTTGGAAAATATTACAACCCTGTGTATTTTGTTTCATTAACACAATTATGCACCTTCCCTTTCACCCCTCCCCCCAAAAAACTGTTATCTATCTTTATTTTGTCCAATCCCATTTCAGTCATCAGATTTTTCTTTCTTTCTTTCTTTCTTTCTTTTTTTTTTTTCATTTGTAACCTGGTAACTGAGAACAGAGGTTTGACACCATATGTTCCCCTGTGCTTCTTCAGGTAATTGACTCCCCTGTGACAATAACAGTACTCACTTTCTGATAACTTGAGAAACAGAGTCATTTTCTTGGTCTGTGCTAAATTGAAACTCTTCCATGGCAATTTGTATCTTTAACTTTCTGTGACACACTTGAGATATTAATCAAGGTAGTGCTCAAAGTGCTTCAATGTCTATAATGAGCACATCTCACTAATTTCAACGCAACACATGCAAGTTTGTGATTTATACCCATGTTAAGGGAAAACATGATTAAAAGAAAAAACAGTACTGCAAAGAGCCCTGTTTTGGAAATCTCAAATCCTTGCTCAGCAACTTCCGTGAGCCATTATCATCATCATCGTTGTCGTCACCATCACCCTCTCCATGTCTCGGGGTGGTCAATGATAAAATGGATATAAGAGTTTTATAATATGTAGGTCCTTTATGTGTTTAAAGGGGAAGCTATATTTTAATTTCTACCACATGCATAGAAAATCATGCTCAACTATGACTTGAAATTAGCATTTCAGCCAAATGAAATCTCCATGTGTGGATGCACTGCCCGGGGTCTGACTCATTTGATGGGTGAAAACAAAAGTATGTGTTTTATATTCTAGAACCAATCCTGGCTGTAGCAGTTGTGCCTCAGAAAGTTCTGATTCACTGGGGCTGAGTCCATAGGAATAGGCTGGTTTACTCGGGAGCTCCTTTCAATGCAAATATTTATTTTGCTTGCTGGAAACAAAGGATTGCAGTACCAGTCACTAAAGAAAAGCAGCTAGCTACAGCCTAGGCCTGCAGAGCAAAAAAAAAAAAAAAAAAAAAAAAACCAAAAAACAAACAAACAAAAAACTGGGAAATAAAGTCATTTGGGGTTGAGTTTGGTGTGCACTTTAATTAGGGCCTCAGAACTGCATGCGTTGTAGTGATAGAAATATACTGTCAATGGCATATAAGGCCTCCCTTTGGGGACCTGGGTTATTTATTCAACACTGTCCCAAATTAATAGCGAAATGACTAAGCCTTATATTCGCCAAGGCCGGGTGATTCTGGCATAAACTTGGCAAGGAAAGCAAATAAGAAGGCAGGCCAAGGGGTGTGTGGGGGAAAGCTTACAGGAGCTCAGCACCCCCGTGTAAGTTGTGGAGGCACATTTAATGCCGCTAAAAGCCAGCCATCTTACTCGTGGGTTTTATTGCTTCCTGGGACCACTAATCCCAAACCACCCCTGATTCAGCAACTTCTTGGCCTCCTTCTCATCTTTAAATAGTACATTCTGATATGGATTTTTTTTTTCCTGTCTGCTGAATCATGTGACCTCCTTTCGCTTGGGAGGGCAGGTTTTCTCCTTATCTCTTCCATCCATGCCAGCTAAGAGCTCCAGGCTCAGGAAGGCTGGACTCCCCTCTGGACAGAAGGGCTGACCTCACAGTCAGCAGCAGCAGGAGTTGGGCCCTTTTTGCAGTCAGATCACAGGTCCCAGACAGCCCACCCCGGCTAGGGGCAGCTCTTCATGAGAGTCAAACAGCGGCCACGTTTATCCGGCTTCTCCTCTGTAAAGAAACCGGTTATTTTATTGGTAGTTGTGAAAACAAAAACAAAGTTCATGCTACATTAAATACCTGGGCATAAATCTCATACTGGGGGTACCCCCTCTCTCCTTGTGTCTTTAACTGAAAGTGCTAATGAATGGAAGCCTGAAGGATGATGCCTTTGGGCTTGAAAATATATTTGTTTTTATTTTCTTAAAGCATTGAACCTTGTCATTTCCACCTGGACTTCTCCACAAACGGCAGAGTCCCTTATCTGCAGAATTTCCTGTTCCTTTTTTGGCCTTTGTGTACCTGTTACCCCTCTGAACTGAATTTGAAAAAAAATATTTAAAATCAAAACCAAATCATCGATATTTTTATTCTTGGGGTTGGGGGCGGGGAGCAGCAAGGTTAAAGGAGCAGAGAACCCTTTCTTTTCTTCCCTTTCTCCTCCATGAATAATAGTCGGGAAAGAGAGGGAGGGTGGGAGAAAGGATACATGAGGCTTCACTGTTGGAGACTTGTGAAAACACAGTTTGCAAGAACTTCCTGTTTGTTTCCTGTTTGGTTTTTCTTAGTCCCTTGTGTGCGTCTGTGTACTTTTGTGTGTGTGTGTGTGTGTGTGTGTGAGAGAGAGAGAGAGAAACTGCCTGACTTATTAGAGTCAGCATCACATATGAAATAAAACCGAGCAGTTAGCTATTAGATATATCCGAATGAACAGATATATGCACGCGTAAACGGATTGAGTGGGTCTTCGTTGTGTGTTAACTGCTCTCTAATAAATTAGCACATAATTAATGAGGGCCCTAGTTACACTTCTAGTTGTCTAGCTTAAAGTATCCATTTTCATTAAAACTTCTGCCAGGTTAAAGCCAATAGTAGCTATCTGGAAAAGTTAACAGATGTGAGTTTCACAAATAGAGCCGCAGTGTGCGCCACATACGTAATTTTTACATTTTCCAGTAGTTGCATTAAAAAAAAGTTTAAAAAAAAAAAAGCGAAATTCATTTTAGTAACGTAGTTGATTTAACTCAGTCTATCCAAAATATTGTCATCTCAAAATGTAATCAATATAAAATTATCAATGAGATATTTTACATTTTTTTGGTACTGACTCTTCAAAGTCTGGTGTGTACTTTACACTTACTGCACATCTCCAGTCGGACTAGCCCCAATTTCAAGTGCTCGAGAGCCCCGTGTGGGTTGGCTACTGCACTGGACAGCAGGGCTGGCATCTCACAGCTGTTTTCACAGTTTTGATAAGGTCTCCCTACGGTTTCTGTATGTTTTCGTTGTAACAGGAGAAAATGGAAACCAAACACTGCATGTCATTTGAGGACTGCGGTGTTTCCCCAAACTCGGAACAGTGGGACCCAGAGCTGCCCTGTGGAAAAATAGATTCGGCGATGAAATGAGTTAGGAAAGTTCTATTCTTTTACCCCTTTGGGAAATTTACATGGTGTACTAACATATCACAGATTCTGAGAAAACTCTCCTGCATAAAGGAAGATGACTGAAGTTGCTGAGTTCTGTGTCTGGAAGGTTCAACCTCCTGATTGCGGCTGTAACCCAGCTACCCCTCTAAAAACACGGTCAGGCTGGCATGGTATGCTTATTTGATTTTTTCTACACAGGTGTTTTAACACCCCTTCCCCCACCCCTCACCCCCAGGTCCATTAAAGATACCAGAACAATGGTTGTGTCCCTGAGTATTAATCCCTACTAATTATCTTGTCATCACAAAGACCTGAGGTCATTCTTTACTCGACTTTTGGGGACAAGAATTCTGGAAATTGCCACAAGTGTCTCTACATAAGAAAAACTGTGTGTCTTTCCCTCCTTCACTCTTTTTGGAGCAAATCTCTACTTACTCAGAATCACCCAAGAGCCAAGATATGTCTTCTCATTCTAGAACCACCTACTAAATTGAAACCAGCAGATAGCTTTAATATCTTGCATGGGGACACAGACCTTCAGAAACTACCCAAATACACACCTTCCTCTCATTCTTTGAGAAATTAGGAGCACTCTAAAAAGATGAGGGGAGAAACACTGAATGTGTATATGTATAAACGGAATACAGTTTTTTAAGTAGAGTAATACCGTTCCCGCTAATGCTTTTTAAAAAATAGTTTGTACGTGGTGTTAATTTACATGCTTTAATGTGCACTGTTCTTGTAAAGTGTGTAAAGTAGCTGTGACCTAGCAATCAGTTTAAAGAAGCTATACACTATATTTGACAAGTGTCAGTCTTTAGCAAATGAGCTTTTTGCCTTTGTTTTAGTGGAGCTTCTGATGCTGCCCCGATAAGTTTTGTTTTATGATCTGTGCTTAAGTGGCAATTACCAATTAAGTAACTTCTGTCGCCGAATTTGGTCCAAGTTGACTATAGTAACCCTTATATATGGACGTATTCAAATAAGAAAATTGATTTAAAAGATCAGTTTTGTCTCTGTTTTTTAGGACTTCAGTCTTTCAACATTAGAGATGTCTTCTGAAGACTATAGCAGTAGTAGTATCCCTTTGCTCTTGAAAATGCCAAGTATACCATGAGTTTGATATAGACTTTCCAGAAGTAGGAGTGAAACATTCTAAGTGCCGAAGTTTGGGTTTTAGAATCCGTCTGATTTGGAAGGGCAGTCCATTCTCTAAAAAGGTAAGAGCCTTCCCAACTTTGAATATCTAGCAGAGCTCTGCTTGGAACAGAAGTCTGAATTTTAACCTCGTGGATTTCATGGAGCTAAATTAACACAATGGGTTTTGTAGAATCCAATTATTGGGGAATCACTTCGCAAAGCCATATACTGGGGAATAGTTAGGCACCACATGTTAGTTTTGGAGTGTGCATTTCCCAAGTGAATAAAATTTACTTCACCAAAAAGACTTTTTACACAATTCACAATACTTAAACAGAAATATGATTGTATCATTGGAGGGAAAAAAATTTCACCTTCCTAATGATACATTTCACATTCACTGGTAAACTAGTGCAATTCCTTAATTATTTTGGGAGGATACAAAAATAATCTGTCAATAGAATATAGTTGCTTATTCCTAACTATCTAGGAATGAATACATGCTATTATTTAAAGTACTGTTGGATTTTAAAGAACTGCTTAATAAATTAGTATTATTAATAAAATTGTACTCTTTGCAATACATTAGCCTCAGCACAAACGCAGTTAAAGACAAAATTATTTAAAGATACACCAAATAATAGAGATTAGTTATTATTACTTTAAAATCTTAATTTACAGTAGCATTAAATCCAACACCAGTTATCTGCTGTATATAACTAAAATTTTGAAAGTCTTGCACACAAAATGAGAGGCTTCTTCAAAAATGCCTTTTTGCCAAAAACAGGTTCTATGACCTCTTGCTAATTATTGTATTTCTTTAGGGGTACCTTCAGGCGCTTTGAAAGACATACCTGTAGCAGCTAGGTCTAAATTAAGAGCAGAACATTCTGTCAGATATTTTACTATTATCACAAAATGTTGTAGTACTGTATTTTATAATAAAACCAAATTCTCAAGTATCCTAGTATATTACATATTATTATACCCCAAAAAAGCCACTTTCTAGGAGTGTATTCTTGTGTACCTAATTTTTTTTAAAATAATGGGTATTTCAGTCCTAGCAAGAAAGTATAATGCAATACGTGACATTTAATTGATCTTTAGTCAAAATCCATTTAGGTATTTGACAGGAAAACTGGCAATCATAAGCTCTAATGTATAGATTATTCTCAAAGACAAAATGGCAAGCGATAAGACATAAAAGACACGGTCACTGGGACAAGTTAGCTAGTATGCACACCGAGAAGGGTCAATTTGCCAGTGCTCATCAGATTTTAGCTTTTGTTATTGTTGTTCCTGGCGGGGGAAGTGCTACAGTCAGTTGGTGTGGCCTCCTCTTCATGTGGGGGATTTGCTCACAGCCAGTGCATGGTATAATGAAATCTCTTTGGAAGCAGGATTGAGTCAGAAGCTGAGAGATGCACCTTACTGTTTTTAAAACTGCTGTTAACAATGTTCTAAACACTGTGATCTTTCCAAATGTGTTTTCTGTATTAGTTTTGTACTGTAGACAATAATACGCCATAAACTGGACTCTATAGTGTTTAAAGCAATGTTACTTATTGGCTTATCACCCCCCACATATTTATGTACAGTCTACTTAATCATAGAAAACCTGTGATAATCCTTTGCCTTAAAATAAAATCTAATGCTAAATACTGAGTGTGCTCTAATTAATCATTTTAAGCTACAAATTAATTTTGCCTTTAAAGCTTAAGACAGTGTCAAATAAAATATTACACAAATACTCTGTGGAGTGTTGCTGCCTATTCTGTGTTTGTGACAGTGTGTGTATCTTGATCTAGGACATGATGACCTGCTGGGTTCTATAAATAGATATTAGTAATCCTTTTAGAGAATGGGCCTGGCACTTCTCAGCTGTGGGCTGAATCCTCTCCTTAACCCTTATAAATAGATTTTCCCAGGCCACCCAATAATGAAGAAAAACAGCCCTTCTCTACAATTTTTGTCTTGATTCCTACTGAATCTTCACATTCTATTTGTGTTGCCATCCTATTCATAAATAGAAAAATGCCAGAGATGCCTGAAGATGAAATCACCTAATTTCAAAAGGGAAAGGGATCTTGTCATTATTAAAGTCAAATCTCTTATGGAACAAGTTAGAACCTGAGTTGTAGAGAGATTTAGTGACTTGCTCAAGCTGAGTGACAAAAGTGGGCTGAGCCCATCCTGATGTCCAAAAGGTTGTCACAAGTCCAGTGAGTGAAAAGGAACTGTGTTAGTCTTGGGGCTGGCACGCAGAAGCAAGCAGAGGGAGGTATGGCTTGGGCTAGAAAACTGTTTCCTTATTAGGTCCTGATCTTCGCTCTGCGTTAGTCAGTTATAGAGGAATACATTTTGAAGGCAGTTGTTTTGAGAAAGAAAGCGTTGGCTCCTAAGGATTACCACTGATGCTCTTTCACCTTGGAAGCAATGCTTCAAAGAACTGTATTTGGAAGATGGGGCAAGCTTCCCTGGCCCCGTGAAAAGGTACATCCTGGGTGCATGACAATAAATACACTTGTACTTTGAAAAGCATCTGTGTGGTCTGGTTATTTTTAAGTGACCGGAAACGCTGGCCCTTTGAGGAATTAAGCGTCTCCTAGGCCCGAAAACTAGAGACTGGGCTGGAAAGGCATCCAGACCCTAATTCGGGACCCCGCGGGCTGCAGGTTCTCTAAGGGACGTGACGGTTTCGAACGCGAGCGCCGGCCAAGGGGTTTTAGGACCCAGCGGCTGCGTGCGGGGCCGGCGGGGCCCGCTGCCTCCAGTGGGGCTCGGTGCGGACTGTCTCCCGGCGCGGGTTCGCGGCCCGCCGGCGGATCGTCGCCTCAGAGACGCTGCGGGCATTGAGGCGCGCGGGCGGCGCACCGTGCGTGTGGGCGTGTCCCGACCGGGCCGCGCGCCCCGCCCCAGCCCCGCCGGGTCGCTCGCCCCCAGGCCCCGCTCCAGCGCTCCGGCCCCGCGCCCTCGGCGGGCGGCGCAGAGCGCGGGAGCTGTTGGGGCCGGGCATGCCGGGAGCCCCTGGAGCCGCCGCCGCCCCCGCCCCCGCCGCCACCGCGTCCGCCGCCGGTGCGCGCCGCTGACGCGCGGAGATGAAATTCCCGGGCTCCGTGCTGGCGTCCGTGTTCCTGTTCGTGGCCGAGACGACGGCGGCGCTCTACCTGAGCAGCACCTACCGCTCGGGCGGGGACGGCATGTGGCAGGCGCTGACGCTGCTCTTCTCGCTGCTGCCCTGCGCGCTCGTGCAGCTCACGCTCCTCTTCGTGCACCGCGACTTCAGCCGCGACCGGCCGCTCGTCCTGCTGCTGCACCTGCTGCAGCTCGGGCCCCTCTTCAGGTGGGTGCGGGACCCCCGGCGGCGGTAGGCGGCCCTCCTGGGGAAGGCAGCGGTGGCCGGAGCCGGGGACCGGGCCCAGGCCGGCCCGGCCGCCTCCTCAGCCCCACCGTCCCTGTCACAGGAATGAGGCAGGATCCTGGGAGAGTGGGACTCTAGCCGGGGCGTGCCGCCTTCCTGTTAGGGTCTAGCGCAGGAAATTGCCAGTAGTCCACTGAATTTGACCAACAGAAGGGTCAAGCTTTCCCTGAGATCAGGTGGGCAGGATGGGCTTGTGTCGTGACAGACCCTTGGGAAGTGGCTTCTAAATGGCCGTTAGAGCGGAAGCCTGTACAAGTGATTGAATTTAATTTAAATTGATCAAACACGTGGAGTTGACTTTGTGCCAGGCCCTGTTCTGAGCGCATTACAAACATTAACTTATATAATTCTCAGACATGACCCTAGAAATCCACGCATCATTCTTTCCTCTGGGATGGTGGAACATACAGGGTTGTAGAGATGTCTTCAGGGCCCTGCCTGACTTCCACGCGCACCCAGTGAAGCTGGAACACGGGTGCCGTGAAGACCAACACTTGGGGCGGTGTCAAGAAAAGAAAAACTATTAGTGACATTTCTGGAAATTTAAATTTATTAACACAAAGCAAGTTGAAAAATAAATTGCTGGTAATGAAGTAGAGTTTGGCTTATCTAAAACCATGAAAGAGAGTTTGAAATGTGTTGTTTTGATAGCTTTCATCTTTGTAGGAAAAGCAAAACAGAGGGTTTCTAACTGGATTAAGAACAAATTTATAATACTGATCTTTAGACCTAGATGGTACAGGAATTGGAAGAGGTAGAAAGGCCAGAGATGCACCCAGCTGCCAGAAAATTCAGCTAACCAGGAACCTTTCCTACCAGGAAATATCTAACCCCCACCCCAACACACCACACAAACACACAGACGCACAGACACAGTCATGCAGCAAGATAGATTTTACAGAGCCCTGTTATAAAACTTTGCACTTCATGTTAGAGACAGTTGTCCCAGCTGACACTCAGAATACTGATTTGTAGTTTACACATAGTCAGGACAAACTTGGTGAACAAGTTTCCCAGCCTCCAGAAGCCACAGAATCCTAGAAAGGAAGAGAAACAGGTGCACTGGCAGGAGTAAGAAGTTGCTACTGACATCCTGAGAGCAAGGGAAGAGTTAGGGGGAAAAGAGAGCGAGAGCAAGAGTGAAGGGAATTTTTAAAGTCCTGCAACCTGGGACCATAGAGGGAGAAGTTAGTTCTCCCTGGCCAAGTAGGCCACAGCTCCTGATCATATTCCCACTCAGTAAAATCATTGTGCTCTGACTTTGGACAAGACACACATCGTTTCTTAAGTTCATCTTGAGAAAAGAAAACTCATTGCTCACGATACTGAAGTAAAGTGACAGTGCGAGGGCAACCGTCTTTTCTCAAATGCTTCTTGTGCCATATGGTTTGGTAGGTAGGTGTTTCTGTCCCTCAGTTCGTTGAAGCCTCATCATGAAGTAGATGTAATTGTCCCCGTTTTATAGATGAGGAAAATGAGACCCCCAACCACATTTGGAAGGCTTCTCAGAAATGGAGTTGGCTTCATTATGTGGAAGAAGGCAAAGGAGCGTGGGGTATATTTAATCAGTAGTTCTATCTTAAATTAAGACAGTTTGATCACCTTGGTGAAATTAAAAAACACAGCCTAAGTAAGCATCTGGGTAAATAATAATATCCCATCAGTATTGCCGTTGAAAATGTATCTAAGTACTGATAGTGATCCAAAACAAAGCTAAGGACATAACAGTATGTATAAAAACAGAATGGCACACAGAGACCTCAGTTCAAGGAAATATACCAAGTTGTTAAGAGGGGTAATTTCTAGATGGTGGAGTTACGGATGATTTGCATTTTCTCCTGAAAAATATAGAAAAGTGCATCCTTTTCTCCTTTATTATGTGTTTCTACATTTTTTAGTTTTTACAGTAAAATATTTTAACTTTAAAGAAAGAAAAAGTCTGGTGCATTGGAGAGAGAACTCAGCCATATATAAAGTTTCAACACCATAAAGAGACCTATTTCCAGAAAATTCTGAATGGGTTATTGTCTTCTGGGGGGAAAACAAAATAAAACATAAAAAACAAAGGAACAAAACACCCGCTTCCCGCTTCCGTCAACAAGGGCTCTCACATTCTAAGGCAGCTTATTTATTTCAAGAAGATGTTGGACCCATGTTGAGATACACAAAATGCAGTTCCAAGCCTCTTAGCTTCCAGATGAAAAGAAAAGCAGTTTGATGCTGTGTATTAGCATGGCTTTGATATCTTATTGGAAGTTCTTCCTGCTGACTGTTTCTGTTTTAACTCTTAAGATACCAGCTTTACATAAAGATCAAAATTATTTCCCCCAAACAAAGGAGAGTCTCTTTTCCTTTCTTATCAATTGGACTTTGTAATATGTTGAAAATGTTTTTGGAAAATTAACTCTATTCAATTTTGGGTGTATACTAACTAGCCAAACTCCTGTTCTTTTCAGGTGAGATTTTTTTTTTTTACATTACATTGTAATGATTATGGGCTGAACAGGACAAACTAGGCCCCGCTCCTTTTTTCCTTCAGGGAAGCATTGGGAGAGCATCATATTTCATTTCAATCAGTCTCCTGTTTAAAACAGTAGTTGCAGTTTAAGGGTTGTTTCCTCATTAAGGGTAGGTTGGAATGACACGAACATTGAATAATGTCTTGAATTAGTTTTTTTCTATTTTAAAGACAGTCTTACTGTGAATGATATTAGATATTCTGGAGAACCAGAGGGGGAAGAGCACCTCTTAACAACAATAACAAAATTTGTCATTTTTTTAGAATTATTGTAAACTAATTGGGAGAAGGAGTAAATATAAATGAGTTACAGGTTCAAGGACTTTTCCTCCATTCTTATTCACTGATCTAATGAGGAAAAAATGGTACATAAAAATCTGGCTTTATAAAATAAATGCTAAGAAGTTCTAGTAATTTTTAAATTGAAGTCTAGTTGATATACAATATTATAGAAGTTACAGGTGTACAATATAGTGACTCACAATTTTTAAGGATATATTCCATTTATAATTATTATAAAATATTGGCTATATTCCCCATGTTGTACAATATATCCTCGTAGTTTATTGTATGCCTAATAGTTAGTACCTCTTAATCTCCTACCCCTATATTGCCCCCCTCACTGGTGACCATGAATTTGTTCTCTATATCTGTGAATCTAGTAATTTTTTATAGGACATTGCAAAATGATTCACCATAGTATTTCTCTCTATAGTAAACTTTCAAAAGACTTTAAAATAATAATAGCCTAAATTTGAAGAGCTTTTTTGTTGTTTGCAAAGTGCTTTTACATACAGTATTTAATTCCATCCACTGTAAAACCTTGTGAGCTGTCATTATCTTTTTTTCACAGTTGAGAATTGAGGCTCAGTAAGATTATGCAAGTGGCCTTTCAAAGGTCACATGGCACTTTCTATTTAACCAGTTTGGTTCTTGTGTAGCTTCACAGAGCATGTGTGTCATATGAAGATAACGTGGCGTATAGGAAATCATAATCAGTATTCCTCTTGAAAACGTTTTATTAATTACCTTAGAGGGTCTCTGGTACTGCAGATTATTTGTGCTGACACCAACATGCATGGTTTCAGCTAAAGGATAAACTTCCACTTTGGTACTTGGAAACAGGATAAAGTGAAAAAAAAAAAAAAAGGATCAACCTGCTGATTACCTGCATAAGAGATCAGCAAACTATGCCCCACAGGCAAAAATCTCCCCACTGCCTGTTTTTGTAAATAAACTTTTATTAGAACACAGCCATGCTCATTCATTTATGCATTGTCTATGGCTGTTTTGCATTACTGTGACCTGTAAAGCCTAAAATAAGTAGTCTTTGTAAATACTTTAAAGAAAATGTTTGCCAACCCTTGATCTACACAATACTGAAAAACTACCTTAAATGATTTTGATGAAAATAATTTATAGCTATATCTAGACAACTTCTCAAGCAAAACAAAGCAAAAAACAGATTTGGAGTAATTGGATGACTTGCAAAATTCCAAGAATAGTAGTGTATTTCTTACCAGTTTTCTTAACCAGTAGTGACAAATAGCAGAAATTTTTCACAAATGTATTATACACCTACTATGTGTGATGCTCTGTGCTAAGATTTTTATTAGTTGGGAAAAACAGTGGATTGCAAGGGGGTCCACCTGGGTTTCAGGGCCACCTCTGTGATCAGCTCATTCTGGGACCTTCTTTCATTTCCGTTGGTAGACAATGAAGTCTCATTTTGTCTACAATTCTGCAGATGCTTTTCGTTTAACACAGCTCCCTCTTCAGCATCAAGAGAATTGCTTTCTCCTCTGAACCTTCATTTTACTCATTTAAGTCTTAGCATATGCTAGTGTTTTGTTTGTTTGTTTGAGTCTTTAAAAATTCTGAGTTTGATTTTATTACTTGGGTAAAACATATTTGTTTTTCAAATGACAGAAGAACAGGAAAATAGATAAGCACAACTAAAAAAATTTAAAAGTTCTAATTTGACTCAAGAGAACAATTCTTAATGTTTTGTTATATATCTTTACTAAAATTTTTACAGTGGTAAGCTGGTAAACCATAAACTGTCTCTTAAGAAGGAAAAAGCCCTGATTTGCAGCATTTGCCAATTTCTGTGATTTACATATTTCCATTATGGCCTATTTCAAACTACTAAGTTGTTTAACAGCCGGCTTACAAAATTCCTATTTAACAGTCTCTTCAGTCAGTATGAGCCAGCTCAAGCACTCCACTATTTATGTGTGTGTGTGTGTATATATATAATTTTCTTTTTATAAAAAATGAAACTTTCTATATATATAACTGAATCATTATGCTGTACACCAGAAACTAAAACAACATTATAAATCAACTATACTTCAGTAAAAAAGAAACTTTATATATATATATTCTATTGTAATTTACCCTTTTCACTTACCAAATAAAGTAAACACTTATATATCAGTAGATGTATGTGTATACTGTTAATTTTAAGGATTGGATAATATTTGATTGAATACAAATATTAGGATTTATTTAATCATTGTTTTATTTGGGGACCTTGAGAGTATTCCTAGAATTTTGCTATTACAAATAATGCTATGATTCAAATTCTTACAGTAGGCTTTCTTTCTAAGTGAGTTAATATATGAGAACTATCTTAAAATCTGAAAGTGCTATATAAATATTAGTTGTACTATTTATTATCCTTATTATTTATTGGTCCCATTTTCCCACATAGATTGTGAGCACCTCTGAACGCAGCAAGGGTATCCAGCTATCTTTGCATTCCCCACAGTACTTAGCAAAGTATGTCTGCCTTCATCACATATTTGAGAATAAAGACAATGGTCAGTTTGTTCTGTCTTCTAATCCTTGTCATGATCAGTGGTCCAATGGTGTGAAGTTGCTAGACCTCAAACAGTCCTCAGTCATTTGAGTTTTTCCTCAGCAAATTCAGTTGGATCAGCTAGACTTGAACTCAAAGCCTTGAACTTCATTATTTTCAACTGAACAAGTTCATCCATGCTGTTTTACATGTTTTCATGTAATATATTAAAGTGTCCATGACCCCAGTGGACAAAATGTAGCAGATGGTTGCCTCTCCCTCTCCCTCCCTCCCTCTCTCCCTGCCTGCCTCCCTCCCTCTCTCACCTCCTCTCTCTCTCTCTTTCTCTCTCTCTCTCTCACACACACACACACAAACACAGCCATGTATCTTCCTTCTCCCAGGATCAAATGAACAAAGATAACAATCACAAAATATGTCCACTTTGTACTCCCTAAAGACGTTCCTGCATTTCCTCTCTCATATCAGGTTTTATTTTATTATTCCAAATTATGCATGTATTCTCGTTGCCATAGTTGCCTAGGGGTGAGAGTACAAAGTTAACAACACTCAATAAAGTAAATGAAGCCATAAAATCTTCCAGCAGTATTATAAGGTTATTATAAAAATGCAAGTTTGGGGGGAAATGTCCTTTAACAATTTTTAAACCTAAGTCCATGAGCATTTTTCTTATTCTTAGGAAAACCCCATTTTCCCCCGCATTTTTCTTATGAAAATTTTTGAACATACAGAAGCCAACTTAAAAGAATTGTATGGTGAACACCCAAGTCCTCACCACCTAGATTCTACAATTAACATTTTATTTCACACATCTATCCGTCTCTCTATTGATCCATCAACCCATTTATGTGTGTGTGTATGTGTGCACACTTTAAACAGTACTCTTCCTCTCTTTAATATTCATATAATTATCGAAGAGGAAGATCTAAATTTAAAGCCAGGTACTCTATCAGTCTAGAAATGTGACTGGTTAGGGCTCCATCCCTAGGGCAGGATTGAAATTCCATAGATAAGATGTAGCTGGCAGACCTCCAGGAATGATTGACTTTAGTCATATCTGTAAAGGCTTAGCAGAGAGAGGTGGAATGTGGTCATCCAGGGGAGTTCTAGAAGGGAAGTTGCTCTGTGCTAGGGGATCTCCCAACCATAGCTGCTGTTTTAACTGAGGTGATTTGGGGCATCTATTGGATGTAGAAAAGATATATGTGCATATATGTGAATATATGTGTGTATAGATGCACACACACCCCCACATACTGTATTATCTCCATAACAATGTGCCAAAGTAGGTTTTATTTGTGCTTTATAACTGAGAGAAAGGGCTTGGATTAAATGACTTGTCTGGGGCTGCACAGCTGATAAGTGTCAGGAGGGGAAATTGAACCACTTCCCAGTTCATTCTCTTTTTGGGTTCCTTGCCTCAGTGGCCTTCGGTGTCACCTCCCAGTTGGTTCTCGCTCAGTGCCAGTTGGCCTGCTGGAGGGCCTCAAGAGGACTGTGTGCTCAGACCTGGTCCCTGGAGTAGATGATTTTAGACTTTAGGATTTGCAGATACTAACTACTATATATAAAGAAGATAAACAGCAAGGTCCGACTGGATAGCACAGGGAACTGTATTCAATACTTTGTAGTAGCCTATAATGAAAAAGAATATGAAAAGGAATAGATATATGTGTAAAACTGAATCACTATGCTGTTCTCCAGAAATTAACAGCATTGTAAATCAACTATACTTGAATAAAAAAAAAAAAAGGAAGAAGAAGGGGCTACAGTCCAGAGTAACCAAGTCAAGGCTTTGAGAATCAGGCAAAATATAAGCAGAGTAACAGAAAAGACAACATCCTGTCTGCCTCTGATTATCATGACTTGCTGATTTGTTTCCAGGTGTTTTGAAGTCTTCTGC
This sequence comes from Camelus ferus, assembly GCF_009834535.1. Lineage (NCBI taxonomy): Eukaryota > Metazoa > Chordata > Mammalia > Artiodactyla > Camelidae > Camelus > Camelus ferus. Next base: position 36,489,874 of record NC_045732.1, read on the forward strand.
ATCTATTGTCAGTCAAGCCATGTCGAAGAGCCATATGTCAGCATCACCAAGAAGCGACAGATGCCAAAAAATGGTCTCTCAGAGGAGATTGAGAAGGAAGTGGGCCAGGCAGAGGGCAAGCTATTCACCCACCGATCTGCGTTCAGCCGGGCATCAGTGATCCAGGCTTTCCTGGGCTCAGCCCCACAGCTGACCCTGCAGCTGTACATAAGCACCCTGCAGCAGAATGTCACTGTCGGAAGATGTATGTATATTTTTTATTTCTACTTGCATTTGGGAATCAAAATGTAGAGCAAAATACAAGGTTTATTTTGTTTCAGGTGAAATTCGTTTATACGTGGATTCAATCCTGAGTCTGTTCCAGTTACTGAGCTAAAAACTGAGTGAATTAAAATAATAAGGACATTTATTTTGCTTATAAATCTGCAATCTAAGCAGTGCTCAAAAGCTCTCACCTATGCTCCACCGTGCATTAGCTGGGGTGGCTCAAAGATGGGGGTTTAGAATCCATTGGAGGCTCATTCAGTCACATTTCTTGTGGTTGATGCTGGCTGTGACTGGGGGCCTCAGATCTTCTAGGCCACTTCATCTCTCCATGTAGGCTAGTTTGGGCTTCCTCACAGCTTGGTGGCTGCTTTCAAGGGCAAGTGTCCTAAGAGCGAGAGAGGGCCAGGGGGAAGAGTAGCCCTTTTGTGATCCAGCCTTGGAAGTCTTGCAGCATCACTTCTGCTGCATTTTCTTTGTTGAAGCAGTCAGGAATGCTGTCGAGTTTCAAGGGAATGATAAGAAAGGAAATTCTGACTTTTGGTGGGGAATGGCGGAGTTCTAGAAGTTCACTGCTGTGACCTTTTGGAAAATACAACTTGCCGTAGGCTGAAAATACAGCTGCCGGAGGCCTATTTGGATTTTGCCTTTGTCATTCAGTGATGGTTCTAAACCAGCAGTGACAGTTGGTTGTAGCAGTTTCTTTGTGGTGAATGAAGGTATTAAGAGTCTTCTCCTATCTTCTTGAAGTTCGATAAGTATCTTAGCTTTTAAAGGAACACAGTTCTCTAACCTATGGGCCACTCTGTCATTATCAAATCGAGGGCAGGTTTGATTAAGCCTGATTTCCAAAAACTGTACATGCATTGGACACAAGTGAAAAATCTTCATATGATAAGAGGAAATAATCCCTCACAAATATTAATATTATAGGTAAATGAAAACCAGATACTCAGGTAAGTTTTGCTATGTGGATAAACAGAAATAACTTAAAAGCCTTAAGTTGAAAAAATATACATTTGAGGTGACACTGAAACTGGAATCTTGTAAAATACTCATATTAATTTCATTTCCCTTAATATTATCCTCTTCCTGCCTATATTCTAGGATGGCTGGTAAAATGTCTTAATTTATGGCTGAGTCACAGTATTTGCATGTCACAGCTATTTCCCTTATCCAGGTTACCTCAGAGTGACTGTGATTCCTAAGACATGTCAGGACTTTAAGCTGAGGTTTTGAACCTTGGCGGATTAACATTTATGTGAAAATGCCTCCCACAGCCCCAGGTGGACAGTAGGTGTTCAATAAATGCAGCAGCATCCTTGTTCTCTGAGGACTTATAACTGGAATGGGCATTGACCAAGATGAGTCCTCTGCATGCTGCTATATCCTTTTCCTGGTTCATTGCTTTTCCATGTGGTGGGGACACTGGGAGAGACCAGATGTGGTGATAGCCTTTTTGATTTTTATAAGTAAATTCAATTTTTTTCTCAAGTTATTGAAAATGAAGATTGTCTTTTAGTTCAGGGGTTGTCAAACAACAGCTTATGGGCCCAGTCAGGCACTGCTTGTTTTCATAAATAAAGTTTTATTGGAACACAGCCAAACCCTTTCATTATTTTTTTTAAACAGAGTTGAGTAGTTGCATAGGTGCAACAGAGAACGTATGGTCCACAAAGCCTAAGGTATTTACTATCTGACTCTTTACAGAAAATTTGCCCACCCTTGTTACAGCTTTTCAGACAGAATTCTGTTCAGGAAAAGGAAACCTCTCATAAATGTCAGTGCCACAAAGAATACGTGACATGCCCTGACATAATGTAAGTCCTCTGAGAGTTACATGATAAATCAAATGTATATAAAAAAGGAAGTGGGCATGGTCCTCTTAAAACTTCAGATGGCTGCCATTTATATAGGTTTTGACTAACCCTAATCACTTTTAACATATCTTAGGAAGAAATCCCTTACTCGCAAGGGGAAAGGTGGTTATAATTGGAGCACAGGCTGGGGTGTGCCACAAAGGCCAACATTGGTAGTGTCCCATCGTATGATTAGGAATGCATTTTCTGCAAGGGTCAAACACTTGACTACAGGGTTAAACAACCTAGGGTTATTTTGCTCATCTAACAAGAAGTCGGAGGTAGACAGTTGCTGGCGTTGTATCAGCTGCTCACAGTGGTAAAGTTGATGTCCCTGCAGTTACATTGGCCTCTTTCCTGGGTTGCTACTGCGTAGAATCCACCATAGCTTCATTCAAGGTAGGAGGAGAGGATGAAGGCAGAAGGGTGACTGACTGTCTTTCTTCTTTTATAGTAAGTAAAAGCTTTCCCAGTAACCTCCCTAATAGACTTGATTTAGGGCTCCTTGAGCAGGACTGGTCACGTGGTCACCTCAGTGCAAGAAAGGTTAAGAAGGCCAGGTGGAGGACTGATTGCCACCAGTGGCTTAGAGTAACATTCCTTCAACTTCCCTGGTGATTAGGGTCACAGGAGGTGGGAACAAGGGGAGCTTGTTAGAAATGTACGCGTTACCAGGCTTCATTCCTGGAAATTGTGGTTTGATGGGTATGGGATAGGACCCTCAGATACGTCTTTTGATTTTATTTCTCTTTTGTTTTTTTTTAAACAAGTGCTCCAGGTAGTTTTTATCATCAGCAATGTTTGGGAATACTGGAGTAGACTAGTCACAACCTCATTCAACATTCAAAGTCTATAACCTTCTCTTCTCTCTGGTTCTCTGCTCACTGAACAAGCAATTATGAACTTGGCCTTGGCAGAGCTTGCAGGACAGGTGGAGCTGGCCACATGGTCCACTGGAGAGCTTTTTTAAATTGCACTATAATGCGTATAACATAAAATGTACCATTTCTAAGTGTACAGTTCAGTGGGATTTAGGATATTCACAATGTTGTGCAATCATCACTACTATCTAATTGTAGAATATTTTCGTTACATCGACAAGAAATCCTGTTCTCATTAGCAGTCCCTCCTCATTTCCCCTCCCCCAGCCCTTGGCAATCACTGATCTACTTTCTGTCTCTATGGACTTGCCTATTGTGCATATTTCATATCAATGGAATCGTACACTATTGGAGAGCTCTTTTTTTTCCTGATAGTCAGTGAATAATGGATGCTGTCCGTGAGCTTCAGTCTTTGAGTCAAGTCAGCTCTCAGCAGGCGTTGATCAAATCTCTGGACCTTAGAGGAAAGGTTGGTCTGAGGCCCAGGTGAGCACACCAAGGTTACTGTGTTCTATGAAGGCCCCTGCAGCCTGCTACTTGGCCAGCCTGGATCTCAAAGTGCCTGTGTCTCTTCCACTCAAGGTGGGAATGTTGGTAGTAATCCTGACTGTTTCTCAAACCCTTGCTTTGCGCCAGGCACCATGATTGGCCTGATTGTGTTTCACGGTCACAGCATCCCTGTGAGGTAGATATGATTACCTCCATCTGATTGAAGTTGAAAATTGTACCCATGTACTAGAGGAAGCAGAATTTGGGATTTGATTTATGTGAATTCATTCATGAATTCAGTGAGTATATATTGAATATGTTCTGTGTTCTTGACCTCATGCTGGGCTCTGAGGATAAAGTGGTGAATAAGGTGAACAGGCCCTTTTGGAACAGGATAGATGACTGGGAAACAAATAATTAGTCATATATTTATTTTATTTCAGGTAAATCTTGCCAAGTGAAGGTCCCGTGTGAGGGTATATTGGGGGAATTTCACCAAGTCTGGGAGATGAGGGAAAATATTCCCAGAGGAACTTCAGTTTAAACTCAAATCTGTTAGGTGAGGAGCAGCCAAGTGAAGGAAAAGCAAGAAAGAACATCCTGGGATTTCAAACTTTATCCCAAAGGCAATAGGAAATCACTGATGAGTTTTAGACAACACAGTGTCATGATCAGATTTAGTTTTAGAAACTGATTACTCTGGAAAATGGATTAGAAGGGAGTGAGAGAAGAAACAGGGGGACCAGTAAGCGGGCTGCTGCAGTTGTCAAGGTGAGAATAGTCATGACTTGGGCTGGAATAGCAGAACTGGGTTATGGGCGCAATATTAATGATGTCAAAGTGGAACAAGGTGATGACTGATTGATTGGGAAGGTGAGGCAGAGGGAGATGTGAAAAATGGCTCCCAGGTCCTGACATGGGCAGTCGTAGCCATGGATCCCCATGTGTGTTGGTCAAACAGCCGGGAGAAGGAGCAGGCTTATAGTGTATGCTTTTGCTTTCAGTTTCAGACTTTTTTTTTAATGAACACATATAAAAAAATTTTTTTAACTTGTGAGAAAATCAGCAGATGTTATAACCAGCTTAAAAGGAGAATCCAAAGTATGGACACAGGAATATTGACTAAGGATATTGAAACCAATGTGTATGTAAATGGAAGTAAAACCTGTTTGATTACAGCATGAGTAAGGTGAGAGTTGAACCTCTGTTGCATTAGGGGTTGTGCATGTCAGTCAGTGACCTACAGCTTACAAAGGGATGTAAATGAACTCAAAGACAATGCAGGGCTCTAGTCAGATAATCTGGAATGGCGTCATAAAGACAGGATGATGTTTCCATGGAAACATTCATTTTTCTTGCTAGACTGTTAAGGTCAAGTAGAAAGTTGGAGTTCTCTGAAAAAGAGGGTCCAGTCAACAGAGAGACTGGGTTCCTATCACACATATTTCTAGGCCGGTCCTGATCAGGGCCCAGTTGACACTGATGACATCACAAAGCCTGAGTTGTCACAAAGGCAATGACCAATAAGAGGCTAGTGCCCAGGGAGACAGCAGGCAGAAGTTCACTGGCATCTCTAGAGGTCAGGCTAGGGGGACAGTCTAGCTAGATCCATCTGAGCAAAACGTGCCAAGACCATGTTAGTCTTAAAAAGTAGGTAGATTTTCTCCTGCTCTGTAATAGCTGCGCTACAGGGTTCCCCAATAGCTGTGTGGACCCAACACCTGAGCTCTTCCGCCCGTCTTCCTGGCCGGCATCCTCGAGTACCCGAAGAACAACACCCAGAAGCTGGCAAGCATGGAGGCCCGCAGCAACCGCGAGGAGGCCCGCAGCAACCGCGAGGAGGCCCGCAGCAACCGCGAGGTGCCCCGCAGCAACCGCGAAGTGCCCCGCAGCAACCGTGAGGTGCCCCGCAGCAACCGCGAAGTGCCCCGCAGCAACCGTGAGGTGCCCCGCAGCAACCGCGAGGTGCCCCGCAGCAACCGCGAGGTGCCCCGCATTAACCGCGAAGTGCCCCGCAGCAACCGCGAGGTGCCCCACTGCAACCGCGAGGTGCCCCGCAGCAACCTTGAGGTGCCCCGCTGCAACCTTGAGGTGCCCTGCAGCAACCGCGAGGTGCCCCGCTGCAACCGCGAGGTGCCCTGCAGCAACCGCGAGGTGCCCCGCTGCAACCGTGAGGTGCCCTGCAGCAACCGCGAGGTGCCCTGCAGCAACCGCGAGGTTCCCATCACCCCCGAAGAACCTGCCGAGGGCAGTGGGCAACCACCTGCAGAGGGCAGTGGGCAACCATCTGCAGAGCGCAGTGAGCAACCACCTGCAGAGGGCAGTGGGCAACAAGTACCTCAGCCACCTTTTCCAGCCAGATGCCCCCAGTCAGGTCACCGCGATGCCTCTGCCGAAGGAAAAGTCGTGATGCCTGCGTCCCAGGGCCCGCCTAGACCTCAGCGACTGCCTCATCTCACCCCCAGACTACCCACAAATGAGGGAGGCCTGAACTTCTGCCGTCATCACAGCCATTAAAGCATTTGAGTCATTGGCTGTGCTTCTGTCTGCTCTCTCTTTGTCATACTCAGTTGAGGCGTCTGGGACATCCAGGAGGGGCTGCGTCGTGGGGGGTTGGGGGTGGAAGGTATGGTCAGGGTGGGATGCTGGAATCCATGATTTCAGGGAGCGGTTTCCAATGGTGACGGTGCGGGGAGTGGTCCTGTTGGGAGGAGCTGGCCGAAATTGTGGGGGGATAGGACAGGCCTCTGAGGCCGGGAGGTGGGCGGGGATTCCTGGGCACGTTGAATTCCTAGAGTGATGGTGGTAACGGGGGAGGGGCTGAAAACGGTGACCCGCCCAGGTGCTGAAGGCTTTATTCATGATGGGGGCCGTCTAGAAGTGGGAGGTGATGACAATGGGGGGGGGGGGTGGAGAGGATTCTCACATGACTGCTGGATGCCTGGCCCCCTGGCTGTGAAAACCATGGCCTGCTGAACCTTCTGGGGGGAGGTTTGACTCATCACTGGAGTACAGCAACACCAGTATTGGCGTGGACCCTGTTCACTGGATGCAGAGGAAGAAGCCAGGGCTGTATCTGCAAGCCATTCAGTCCACATTCTGGTTTCCTCTCTGCTCTCCTCTGCCTGGTGACAGCCTCTCTCTGCCTCCTCCCACCACGGATGGAAGCTCGGAGCTGGCTTAGCCTTTGGTGGCTTCACAGGAGTGTCCTGAGAGTAACAGTGTCAGGGTTGTGCTTAGAGCTCGTTGGAGTAGGTGCTTGGATAAATCCAAGAAACCTTGCTTGACACCTAGTGCCCATTCCACCAAATGTCTGTAGAAACCTCATTGTCAGGATGTCCACCCCACACGTTTGTGTTGGTTCTAAGAGCCGCGAAGCCCTCCGGGCCTCAGCCACGTTCCGCTCTTCCTCTTCTGTGCGTCTGAGTAGCAGGCAGGCCTGTTCCCGGCAACTGCAGGTGGAGAGTCGCCTGGACCTGGTCACATGGTGACACCAGCAGTGCCACCCCATCCCCGAAGTGGAGCATCTGTGTGTCCAGGCCATGGTTTCCCGTTTTCCAGTGTCCTTCAGCCCCAGGGCGTGCCCACAGGGGGCGGTGCCAGGGAGCCAGTCATTACACTCAGACCCTGACGTGAGGGTTCAACAGCTGTCTGATTACTGAAAGCTGTTTGTTTTGGCTGATAGCTGTGGCTTGTTTTAGCGCAAAACGTCATCTCCTAAATACCTCACCAGAAGTCACACCAGAGGAATTCATTAAAGGGCAGGGAAGTCAGTAGGTGGATGGACCGTGTCGGGTGAGCAGGTCTGTGTGCTCGGCTGGTCGCCTTACCGTCCATGCCATAGTCAGCACTCCTGGTCCCTGTGACACCTGCAGGGAGCCAGGCTCCCTGGGCTCTTCCAGACTCTGTCTGACATCCAGGTTTGGAGGTTGAGCTTCCTGACCTTGTGATGGCGGAGTCACAGGGACATGGGAGAACCAGGCAGAGCTATACCGCCATCCCTTTACGGATCAGACTTCAGCCGTGCCTGTGGATTTCACAGGAGACACGGGACCAAGGCCAGCATGTCATCACTGTAAATGTGACACCCTGCCAACCCCCCTCCTCCATGTGCCCAGGAACCTCCACTCAGGAGAGGAAGGCGGCAGAGGGGGAGAATCCCTGCCCTTGGGAAAGCACGAGCCGCACCAGTTTAGGCATTTTGTGCATTTCCGAAAGGTGGGAGGGGGCAGCTGAGGAAGATTTGTTCTAACCTCGGCCCTAAGCGGAGGACACCACTGATGACCGTGCCCTGTTGGGAGTGAGCAGGGACAGGCTGGGGAGGCTCCGGCTGCCAAACCAGGTCTGTGATCAGAAGCAGTGTCAGGGCAGCCCAGGGTCAGAGACGGGTCATCATGGCAGAAGACATCACATATGAAACGAGGCAAGCTCGGGGTTTGAGCTTGAGGGGAACTTGCAGAGTGATATTGGCTTGGGGGATGGCGTAGATACAAGGCCTGGAAACTAGGCTGGCCTCTTACTGAGAACAACTTTTGAGAACAGAGGTATTTTGAGGGCCCAGGCTCCTTTGGTTCCTAAATCTGACAGATCCTGTCAGAAGGCATCAGACAGATACCACCTGACTCTTTAGAAAGGGCTTTTGGAGCCTCAAAATAGAATTCAAGGAAGAGGAATCTATCCGTGAACATCAATATGTAATTTCCCTAGAGAGCAAATGACAAAGTGGCCACTCACGGACCTAATCTAGGGAGCTAATGGGATAATTAAGTCTACAATGATGTTTCTAAAGGAAAATGAATTACCTGCCAACATTTAAGAATCAAGAACTTTTTACCTGAAAACCTCAATTACTGGTTTCTTTTGTGAAATCATGATGTCTGGGCATACATGGTTATAGTCAGATGAAGATGACTAGCTGCTTGTACCATTAACACTGGGCCTCTCTGGTTTGCCGTGGTCCTCACCCTTCCCTGTTGAATCTCATGTGTGACCTCCTTCACTCATTTAGGGTAGATAACTGCTGTGTGATGATACTTGAGTTCATTATTCCCATTGGAATTTACTTCTAAAACCACAGTTGTCTGAAACACGGAATCTCATTCAGTGAATTGGTACAGCATGGTGCTCCTAAATCGTCTTGGGCACAGGGCCAGTATTTTCTGTTATTGTACAAATTCATTGTAAACTGACATATGGTCTTATTTTACATGACTAGTATGAAGCTTCCATATGACACTTCACTCAAGTTCAACAACATTTGGATTAATAGATACCCTGTTCAACAAGATGACTCGACTCACTTAAGTGTTCAGGCAAAGCCAGATTGCTATCAAGGTCACTAAATGCTAACTCTTGATTTCCGTACTTCTTGTAGCCGACCAGTAACAAATAATTTAGTGACCGTCAGTCCACACATCATGGTAGAATGGCATTGAAGAGTGAATTTATTTTATTTTATTCTTTTAGGAGTATGGTTTCAAATCTAAGGAAAGGTAATGAACAGGCCCGGCATTTGGTGTTTCATTGAGTGTTTCTCCTTTAGAATCCTTCATGAGCTCAAGAGATTGGTCTCTTTTAATTAGGGTTCTGGAATCGCTGTGGGGAAAATACCTCAACCTCTGTGAAAGCGAAGTCTGACTAGAGGAAACCAGAGGAAACCAGTTTGCAGCTGGGAGACAGACAGATAACTGTGGCTCTGAGATATTTGGGTTCTGAGATGTAGGATGAAAAGAATATACCTACTCCACTGTGGAAGAGAGAGTTTTTATGACACGAAGGGACAAAACAGTGAAAGAGGAGGGAGGGAAGTGGGTTCTAGGGTTCTGGTCTCCCCTAAGTGTAGTTTACTTGGGGCACGTCAGCTTCTCTGGCTATAAAATGAGGCCATTGGACTGAATTATTTCAGAGGTCTGCTTAAGGTGTACAATTACCAGTCTGTGATCTTTTCCTAAGAAATTTTCTCTACTGACAGTGGCTGAAGGAGGCACAAAGAATTAGTTGGGGTCTCTATTTTACAGCTGAGGCCACTGTGGCCCAGGGATGCTAATCAGCTCTCCCAAGGTCACATGGCACGTGGGTGGCACAGTCGGGAAGGGAGCCCAGCCCTGCTGCCTGTTGTTGAGGCTCCTCGTCTACTATATCCTGAGAAACGGGTGCTCTCGAGGTAGGAAGGGTTTAATGATCTCTGGGAAAAAGAAGCCAAACTCTTTAATACAGAGATGTCAAGGACTCTTGGCTTTCTAGGAAAGCATTCTCAACAATTCATTCTCAAGAATTTTCACTTGTGTTTTATTTGGAGGCCAGGCAGGTTAGAATCCAAGGACTGACTGTATAGTAAAGGACTTTGGACTTTGCAAACCTAGGTCTGGTCCACTGCGCGTTGTGATAGCCATGTCATGAATCCATCTCCTTCTCAATTTTAAAGCATTCTTGAAATTCTGGCTCTGTCCACTGAAATGGTCTTAAAGGTGATTATGTGATGACATCAGAAGCCCGTGTTCAAGAGCTTATTCTCAAAGTACCTGAGTTACTATCCTTTTCCACACAGTTCTGAGACCATCCTGCTTTTTTGAAGACAAGATCTCTGTCCTGTAGCTGATTGTAGGGCCTTCAGGATAGTATCAAAGTAAATAAAAAACTTTCTGGAGATGGCAGAGACTTAAAATGTCTGTGGGTCACTTATGACTTGTAATTTTCACAGGTGAAAAGCCTGGTAGGAATGAATAATAAAATAATACAACTGAAGAGGAAATTTTTTGTGACATGCAAAATAAGATAATAAAGCCAATCCAAAAAAAAAAAAAAAAGAGGTTTGGAGAAAATATCTATAAGCATAATGATTAAGCCTATTTCAAAGAAGTCTAGAGTAGATTTTAAAATCTGTATTTTAATAAAGCTTCATAGACAGATTTGATGTGCTTCCTCATTTGAAAAGCACTGGTCTGGAAATTGCTAGTAAAATGTAAAAACAAAGGTGTGTCCAACTATTTTTTATAATTTACTGAACTATGACTGAAAACACTAATTCTGTTACCTAACATCAGGGAAACCCCCAGCAGGACTCTGATAATTAGAAACATATAATGTCGTAAGGGTGCTGACAAATATCCAAGAACTTCAGAAACAACATAGAACTAATGAAATATTGATATTAATAATACATCCCTATTCAGGCTTAATCAAGCGAAGGCTAATTCCTCTTTTGATTTGACTTTTTCTGGTGCAGCGGATCGATACTAACATAGCAAATAGAGCGAATTTTTCCTAACACTTCTCTGTTTCTAAGGTGAAAGAACAAATCTTTTTTTACTTTCTAGGGGCCTCTGGCAAATTTCAGACAGTTTTAAGTACTAAAGATGCTATGAAGTTTTATTTCATTTTTCATTTTGGATTCAATGTTGGAAGGCAAAATTGAAATATTTCCAGGAGATTTGAGAATTGAGATAGGATCATGGGTGTCTGAGTACATGAATGATTATAACTTGTTTGTTTGTTAAATAAAGTAACAATTCAGTATTTAAGTAAACACAGAAAATCATTAACACAGTTACAAATGCAGAACTTCTATTGTTTCTTTTACTTTAAAGAGAATAATCAAGGGCATAATAAAGTCATAGCAAAGCATTACTGTGGTGAGATCCGGAATCTGCTAATTGGACAGATTATGTAGAAGGTAAAGTGGGAGGCTGAATAACAACCCCAAAGATACTCAGTTTCTGATTCCTAGAGCCTGTGAACTTTTTATGGCAAAAAAGGACTTTGCAGATAAAGAGAGTGAGATGGAAGAGTATTGTGAATTAACCAGATGGACTCCTAATGTAATCACAAATGTCTTAAGAGAGAGGCAGGAAGAGATTTGATTACAGAGTGAAATGATAATGTGAGGACTGAAGCAAGATGCTACACTGCTGGCTTAGAGATGGAGGAAAGGGCCACCAGCCAAGGAATGCAAGGTGTGCAGCTCTAGAAGCTGGAAAGTCAAGGAAATGGATTCTTCTCTCAGGCCTCTGGAGGGAGCATGGCCCTACTGACACCCTGACTTTAGCCCAGAGAAACTGATTTGAGACTTCTGGCCTCCAAAACTAAGAAAATAAGTGTGTGTTTTAAGCCACCAAGTTTCTGGTAATCTTTTACAGCAGCCAGAGGAAATGCATACAGGTGCAGAGTAATCTTTTATAATCTCTTATTAGGAGCAGACCAAATACTCCAAGAAAAGTCTTTCGTTTTCACAGGGAACAAATAAATTCTAGGTTTGCTTCAATGTAATATTTGGTTCTAAAGGACCTACAGTCTCTTTTTGACAATCTTACAAGTTAACCTATCAAAACTGAGCCAGATTTGGCAGTTTTAACACAGATTTGTGTTCCTTTTTAGATTCTCTTTCCACAAACTTACAGCTTTCTATATTCATTCAGGCTTTTTTCTTTTCTGGTCTTTCTCTTTCCCATCCTGGAACAAATTATTTTACATCAGGACAAAAACATTCCCTTTTTTGCTCTTAATTTAAAAAGATCTCATTATCTTCAGGCTCCTAGTAGAGACTCATTCATGTGGAGTCTCATTTACATATATTAATTATAACTTTCAAGTACTTACTTGTATTTCCTGGAGAAAACTAGGGATGGATAATTGTAAATTTCTGTCATTTTAGCAGAGCTCATGAATACACTCAGCCCAGCTTTATTCAGCCACACAATTCCTTTATATAGTTTCCCAACATGGCAGAAATGAGCATATTCATTTACAAACCCCAAAATATAGCCTCTTTGTAGCATATACAAATAAGAAGCAAAAGTATATAAACTCAAATTATGCTTAGTAAGCAATGTATTCGTATTCTTTCTTAGAAATTTTCTAGGCATCCATTGAGTGTCTATTAATTATCTCATAATATCAATCCAAGGTCTTCAGTTATCTGAAGATTTTGGAACTGTTCTTTAAAGTGACACTACAAAACCTCATTAACTGTGGAAAATACATATTTATCAGAACAATGATTCAATTTGCTTAAACATAAATTGCTTTTTCTCATAATCTTAAACCTTTAGTAGGAGTAATTCTAACTCACTTGATCTTAAACCTGTATAAATTTAGGAAAAATATACCCAAGAGACCTAAAAATTTATGCTTGTATTATATTTAACAGTGATAGAGAAGACCTAGTTGTTGTCATTAAACCCAAAATATTATACTAGTTGTCATTGTCAAAGATTTAAATAAATCATATAAGTTTGGATTATTAAAATATTTATAAATGTAGCACATTTAAAGTATTAGTAATTCAGTTTTTGTATTTTAGGAAATTTTAGTTATATTCAGCTTATATAAGCAGTTACTTATGTAGATATGCCCATCAGAACAGAGTTACTTTAAATTAAGAAAGACTTTCTAATCTAATATATTAATAGCATCCAAAGGTAGGAGTATTTTACATATTCACGCAATCAGAGATGAAGGAATTTCTGAGTTACAGACAGGCATACAGCCACAGAGAAAGAGCTCCGATTCTACAATTTCAGTCATGGATCAAGAGTAAAAACACAAATAGAAAATCTTCCCAGTCCAGATTTAAAATAACTGTTTTCTTCCCAAAGAACATGACATTTTGAATTGATTTGAACTAAAAAATGGACTAACAAATAAAAAGACTGACAAATCAGATTCTCTGTGGCCTCACACCCAACAGGGGCCTGAATTTTATAGGCCGGAATATCTATAAACCATGAATCCATTTCAAAAGATCTCCAGATGGTCAGACCCTCAAAACAAATCCCCATCCATTTCTGCCAACAATGGGGACTAACTTAACGGCCACAAATGAACAAAAACCAAATAGAAACACAACATTAGTAGAGAGGCAATTTAAAGTTAGAAGAAGATAAAGTCAACACAGTTCTGTTGGCACTCTGGCTTCAGCCAGGAGAGTCAAGAAAAGACACCCCTGGGCTTTAATTGCCCACAAGGCACACTTCTCTGTGAGCAGTCTTTACTCACACTATCGGGCATTTCATTATGAGTTCCAAAGAAGTTATAAGATATTTTTCAAAAAGGGTACGATCTTGTGGCTCAGATAGATAAGGGCACATGAAAAGATTTTATTACTTCCGAGGGAATGGACAGATGTTAAAACCAGTTAAAAAGACAACAAAGAAATGTTGATTGGGAATATTGAAAAAAGTATGTAGTTGAAAACAAAACTGATTTTATTACATTGTAAGTTGGGAGACAATTGAACCTTTACTGGCCACTGATTTTTATATGTGTTTCTGTGACCTGAGAGCCTAGATCTTGGAGCTGGCAAATAACAAGGCCCATGACCACCACGGACGGTGCACTGCCCCACAGCATGTGGAGAGGGCAGTGCCCAGCCCCGAGCTCCACCTCTTCAGGGATGGGCAGTCTGTCTATTGGATGACATGTCCCAGTTCAGGAAGAATTGCTGATGTGATTCCTGGCTTCCAGAGCCTGGCGGGGGCCTTCATGGCCTCATCCACTGGCAGACCCACTCAGTTGAGGGTGCCCTGTGTTACTGCCATGAGCAAATGCTATTCAAGAGTTTGAACCCATGGGTGTGCTTCTGACTCTTCTCAGTTACTATCATTTTGAGTTGGAAGTGTCTGTGGGACACCTCAGAGGAGAGAGCTCATGGAGTTTGAGGATGTAGTCTGGAGGCAAGAATGGATGTCTAGCCTGGAGAGCTAAACTTGGAGCCTATCGCAGGCTCTTGGATCCCCTGAGCCACTTGTCCTTGGCCATTCTGATTTTAGTGCAGCTTGGTGAAAAGTTGCATGTGCACAGCTAGCGTCCCACATCAAGCCCATGTCCCAGCACACACTGTGGTGCTTCCCTTCTTTTCTGCCTCAGGGTTTTCTCCTGTTCCAGAGAACACAGCTCAGGTACAGATGAGAAGTGTGGGCAAGGTTACGCCCGTGGGACCAGCTTGAGACTACAAGAGATAGGAGTCAATGGGTGAAGCCTCAGCCTGTGTCCTTTAGATGAATAATTTTGGGACCAGTATATATGGTCCTTTGTGGATCCCCAGTGAGGATGCGGCCCGTTTGCCATAGTGATAACCAGCTTAATGGTGTATGTAGTCTTTATGAGCCTTGCTTCCTTCACTCCTTCGCTCTGTTTCCTAGGCTCACCTCCTGCATGGACTGCCTGCATCCGAATGCTTGTCTCAGGCCCTGCCGCTTGAGAGTAGTCATCCGAGTGGAGGTGGGAACGTGAGTCACAGCAGGCCAGGCACGTGCAGCTGTGGTGAAGGCAGTTAAGTTCCTCTGAGGTGCAAGTTCTGTTGGAGGCAGCGAAAGAATTGAGGGGCAAGAACAGAGAGGTTTATGTATGAGAATGAAAAGAAGTTGTGCACCAAGGATTCTTAGCTGGACGAGGGGAAATAGAGGGCTCATTTGATTTGAGGGCTTGGTAAAGATATAAAAAACACAGTTGTAGTAGTTCTTAGACAAGTGAGTTGTGTGGCTGAAGGTAATGGTCAGCATAGGGTGTTTTAATCAGTGATTTCAGAGGTGTTCATTGTGTCTTGGATTTCTACGGAAGCACTCTTAATAACTCATCCTTACTGTTTCATTTCTGGTATGTTTGTGGGGAAGCTGCATAAGCTAGCATTCAGAGGTCAAAATATATAATACAGTTCTTTGAACTTTGGTAGCCTGACACAGTCGCCTTCTTTTACTCCATTTACTGCCCAGAGCTGTGCCTTGGTCAGACACACGATTTAGCTTCAGAAAAGAAGTTACTGAATACGTTGCCTATTTCCAGGACTGATAGCAGTTTATGAACTAATCTAAAGATAATAGCTTTAATTCTTACATTCTTAGAGGCACATTGAGGGAGAAGTTGAAGGATAGTTCTGTGTGTGTGTGTGCACATGCACACACAGGTACGCACGTGTGCATGGTACTTTACATGATATAAGCTTATAAATTTCTGCCACAACATCTTCTCAGTTTTTTGCCTGTGTATACACACACACATGCTCACATATGCACAAACATACAGAAAATACAAAACTTCAAAAATAGTCTGAAATTAAATACACTGAAAAGTCGATTGTTGTCTTGGGATAGTAAGGTTATAGGTTATTTTTTTCTCCTTTCCATTTGTCTGTGTTTTTCATATTGCCACAATGAATATTTGTTAATTTTTTGGGGGGCAGGGAGGGTGTTCATGCATGAGCTACTGGGGCTAGCCCTAGGTCTTTGTCTTCCTCATTTGTGCATGCTCAGTTTGGCACAGATGGTGGGCTCTCAGTATATGGTCAGTGAATGGTGAAAAGTAAAAAGCAGGGCAATTATATTAATCTCATTTTCACAAATGAAAAAACAGGGTATCACCTAAGATACTGCAATCACAAGTGATAGAAGACCTAACTAAAAGTGACTTAGATTTTTTAAAAAATATTACCTCATATAATAAATTCAGAGACAGAGCAAACCCATGATTGGCTAATTGATCATCATAGCAATGTCATTAAGGACCTAGGCATTTTCCATCTTTGTGTCTTTCTCCCCTCATGATTGCATGAAGACTGTGTACCCATTATATATTGCTATATAACAAACCTTGGTGACTTAAAATAACAACAGTCATTTCTTTTGCCCACAGATTTGTAATTTGGACAGGTCTTGGCAGGGCCAGCTTGTCTCTGCTCCATGTGGCATCAGCTGGGGCAGCTTGACTGGGGCTGGAGAATCTGCTTCCAGGGTGGCTTACCACATGGCTGTCAGTTTGGTCCTATGTTTCCTACTGGTTGCTTAGCTGGGGCTGAGGGCCGAACACCTTGGTTCCTTTCTATGTGGGCCTGTCCTTAGTTTTCTCATAGCATGGCAGCTAGGTCTTAAGAGTGAATGTTCCAAGGACATGAAATGGAAGATTTCTCTTTCTTAATACGTTAGCCCAGAAACTGGCAGTTGTTTTTGCCATATTCTGTTATTCAAGCAGTCAATAGATCTCAGATTCAAGAAGAGGAGACACAACTTTACTTCTTGATGGGAGGCATATTAAAGAATTTGAGGGGCCATCTTTTAAAACATTTACAGGTTTTTCTAGGTCTAGACATCACATGTAAGCATGACCAAGTCAGGAAGAAGAGGGAGGTTTCTTTCTGTGTACTTCTTTTTATTAGGCAGGAACACCCTTTCTTTCAGCATAATTCTACTCAAGTTCCATTGGCCAGGCATGGGTCACATGTGCATGCCAAACCAATCCCTAGCCACCAGAATAGACAGTAGAGTTGCAGATGCCTCTAAGGTCTAGATACTTTGTCCCTACAGAGCAGCTGGGCAGGGCTTGGAATGGGTAGATCAACTTCATCCAATTACCCCAGTGAATACACCTTGTAAATATCTTTTTTTTTTTCTATTTGTGACACAAAAAAAATTAGGAGATTGGTCTTACAAGAATCTTGATTTACTCCAGGGGCTGAACCTGTATCATCTTTCTTGAATACGTGGGAGGGTTAGCATGTAATCAGAATTAGAGTTTTGCCTTCAAGGAAGAATGGAAGAAGGATTCCAGTTAGGTGGAAGGCCCATAGCGTCTGCAGTACCAAGGTTCGGGAAATTTAAGGGCCCAACTTAAAACCAAGACTAAAGCCAAGACCACCACCCAGGTTTTTGGATGCTTGACCCATAGCTAACTTTTTAGCCAACACTGCCTCTCATAGAATTGTATAATATTAAGAGGTGGAAGAGATCTAAGGGATCATCATGTCTGACTTTTCACTCTATGTAGAAATCCCTTCTTTGGTGTCCCTCAAGTTGGCCCACCAGCCTTGGCTTGGACGTTCAGTAGTGGAGCTCTCAGTACCCAAAATGTACTATTCCACTGATAAAACACTCTTGTTAGAACATTCTTCCTTGTATAATAAGTTAAGTGGGACTTTTCCACCAGAAAGGATAATATCAGTCCCAGATGCTGGATATGCCACATTCAGAAAAAAAGCCACTAAGAATTGGCCAGATTCCTCTTTTCAGGATTTTCCAAGAATGACAAACCAGCCCTACCACAGTCAACCTCCAACATCCCCACTCTCAGATCCTTTAAGGAAATACCTGGGGGAAGGGGTGAGTGAATAGGGGCTTCTTATACTATTTATAATAGGGGCCACTCCCCCTCTCCCAGAAGCCACCTAAAGTGGATTTGAAGATGAGGGCCGCTCACAATATGGATGGCCAGGCACTTCACTCCCTGCCTTCTAAGTTGGGGGCCCATAGGCTCACTCCACTGCTGGTTCCCTCCAAGATAGCTTATTGTGTGTACCCTGGAGTTTAGGAGCATTCATGAGCATAGAGACTGAAACCTGCTTCTCATTGTAACCTGAAGGAGGGAGACTTTTGGGAATAGCCTGGGGTGAGTAGAGTCTGTGATACTATATGCCCAGAAAGGGGACAAGATGTCTCCACTGTATCAGCTAGCTGTTGTGAGTAACAAACTGTCCATGACTTAGTGGTTTAAACAACAAGCATTTATTGTTGCTCAATAGTCTGCAAGTCAGTTGGACAGTTCTGGTCTGGGCCTGGCTAGGCTGATCTTGGCTGAGCTCACTCATAAGTATACACTCACCCTGTGGGTCAGTTGGGAATAACTGGTCTAGGATGTCTACACTTGGAATGGCTCACTTCTCTATGGTCCCTACTTCCCAAGCAGGCTGGCCTGGTGGTGGCAGGGCTCTGAGAGAGTCAAAGTGTGCAGAACTGCAGCACCTCTTGGGGTGTAAGCTCAGAACTGGGACACTGTCACTTCTTTCACATTCTGTTTCCACAAAGCACAGTTGAGAGGAGATTGGGGAGAAGATGAAATCGCTTTCATGATAATACCCCACCAAGCTGACACTACTAAGTAGAGCATTTTCACTTGTATTATATGGAAATTAGCCTCCTTTAATCTTCGGTCTGATAGTGAGACCTGATTTTTCCCTGCTAAAACAACACTAACACCACTGCTTCCTCTCACCACATGGCAGGTCTCCAGATATCCACATATTCACAGCTATCCTGTCTCCTTTTTCTTTTCCAGTCTCCAGACCCTCCAGTTGTTTCTCTAATGGTATGGTTGGTAGCAGTCAAGGTCACTGTACTTGAGATACAATATGGATTGTCACTTTTTTTCTTAAAACATGGCATTCATAACTGCATGTTATTGCAGACTTATTTTGATGAACTTGTAGCAGCGGGACTGTTTTGTTTTATTTTATTTTTGCTTTAATCTGAACTCTGTGATTTTATTTATGTGCCCAAATGTAGCATTTGGAAGAGCTGAATCACACAGTTGGTTTATGTTCATGGATGGTCTGGTAAATTCTCCCAGTTCTTTCTTCATACTGAGAGCAAACTAAATCAAGATTTACCCATCCTGTACCTGCACAGTATGTTTTTAAATATATAAAGGTAGGGCTTGATATTTTTTCTTGTTATATTTCCTTTTCTTGGATTCAAGCCCAGGATATCAGCCTGTCGAGATAATTTTGAATCATGATTCTCTTGTCTTCCCAGTTTTGTCCCAGCTATAAGTTTATGTCTTCATGCAGTAGCTGACCAGAAAGTGAGACCAGGACAGCCCCAAAGCCACAGCCCTGCGCACTCCCTGACAGTTGCCCTTTAGCCTGAAAGGAAGTAGTGAAGCGTGTGAGTACAGATGGCCTATCCAGTTGCAAATCCATCTGCACTGCAGTCGTATTAGCATATGCATTTCCTCTGACCTGTCCACAAGGACATCGTGAGAGGGCTTTTTTTGTTTGTTTTATTGGGTTTTTTTTTCTGGAGGCCTTACTGAAAACCACACATGATGTCTGTAATAGCCACTCACTTATGATATGTTTTCTTTGTACATTAGTGAAATGTTAAAGCATATAGACAGAAATAAAAAATATTGTAACAAACACCCATGCCCCTACTCACCTGCTTCATCAAATATTCACATGACATGTTTGCTTCAGAATTATCTTTTTTTCTCTTTAAGAAATAAAATGTTGCTAGTACAGTTGGGGCACCCTGTGAGCCTTCCTTGTCATGATTTCAGAGTTTATCATTCTCATGCATGATTTGTAACTTAACTACATATGCACTGTCTCCATGAATATTATATATTGGTTTTGTAGGCCTTTTAACTTTATCATACTGCAAATATCATTATGTAATTTGCATTTTTGGCTCAACATCATATTTCGAGAACTATACATGCTGATGAACATAGTACTAGTTCATTCTTTTTTGTGGCTATTATATTATAGGCAGCAACTTTTTGAAAGGGACAGAGACTAAATGTTTTAGATTCTGCAGGCCATCTATGGTCTGTGTCACATATTCTTCTTTGTTTTTATTTGTTTTTACAACTCTTTAACAATGTACAAAACACTGTTAGCTCTTGGGCTGTACAAAAATAGGACTTAGTTTGCCAACCCCTGTCCTGGTGTATGACTCTAACACTATTTCTCCATCTCCCTTTGATTTATATGGCTTCCTACGTCTCAGGTCCTTCTTTTATAAAGCAGAAGTGACAATGATTGTCTTTCCTACTTTCTTAGGAGCATGGGAAGATAAGACAGACAACGGATAAGAAAGTGCTTTGAAATTTAAAAAAAAGATTAAAAAAAAAAAAGGCTGTTTTATTCCTTCCCTCTCTTCTCACTTCCCTTTTCTTTCTTTTTCCTCCCTCCTCCTTCCTTTCTGCTGGCCTATTGAATTTCTGTGAAGAAATGTGGGAGCTGAGGAATCTAGGTGGCCAAGACACATAGGAAAACACTATTGGTCATTTGGGGATTGAGGAGGCCTGAGCCCAAAGAGTGTAATAGTATATTCTTGTTGGAGGTTTCTCTACATCTCTGGGCCATCAGTGGCTGGGAAATTCTCGGTAGCCTGTTAGGATAACAGAGCTGTTAGTTTGTTTAAATGTTCTGGGACTAATTAAGGTCTGGGCCAATGGTCTGTTCTGCCACCGAATAGCTGTGTGATCAGTCTAACCTCACAGACCTCTTGTCTTTTCATCTATAAACTGCATCTGTCAGTACAGGTGAAAATTAAACGAAATAAGCTAAAAGTGTTGGTATATGGTGCAAGCCCTTGGTGAAATGCTCATTTGAGGTTAATTTACTATACTTTTACTCATGGAGGTTAATTACTATAATTTACTGTATTGTTTACTTATGGACACTCCCCTTTTGGGGTCACTTCACTAGATAGCAAGTCCACAAGGAGCATGTGCCTGCTTTTTTCTTTTTTGTATAGTATGGGTAACTTTAATGGATTTTTATGAAATTTGTAACCTTACGAAAGGTGAGTAAAGTGAGCTTGAATTAGATGTTTCAACACCTTCTCTGGTCTTGATGCAGAGCAGTGATGAATTTATTTTTCTTTGTGGGAAGGTTTTGCTAATAATGTAATTTCTTTAACGGCTAGATGTCTATTCAGGTTTTTAATCTTATCTGGTGTCACTTTTGGTAAAGTGTATTTTTCTAGCAATCTGTCCATTTCACCGAAGTTACTGAATTTATTGGCAACTGTTGTTATTCTCTTAGACAATTTAATGTTTGTAAGACTGTAATGATATTCCTTCACTTCTGATGTTGGTAATTCATTTTCTGTCTTTTGTTTCTTGATCAGTTGCTCGGAGTTTATCAATTTTGTTGATCTTTTCAAAGAACCAACTTTTGTATGTCTACCTTTAAAACTATCCCAAAATAGGAACTTTAATTTGAGAAAAATATGCATAAATAATAGCATCCCTCATACATTACTACAAATACCTTTTTTAAATACCTTAAACACATGGTTAATAGTACGTAGTCTGGTGACAGGCATGCAGACATAGTAAAGACTTTTTTAAAAAGTTGAACTGAATTCACATTTTTATTTCTCAGGTGTGACATACTCAATCCTTCTACATCCTCTGTAATCAAAGATCTCCTTACCCTTAGGTTGGCTAAGGGCTGGAGGTCTGCAGATGGGCAAGGGGAAAATGGGGAAAGGGTCCAGCTGGCTCATGCAGCTATATTATGATATGGATAATCGTCATTGGTGTTGCTGGCCTTCCCTTATTAAGGCTGATTCTGCAGTTTTTCCTCATATAGGAGCCTGAGAAGGAAGATTTAGATAGCCAGTCTTTGTATTTCCAGAGATAAGTAGTTTTTAATGCTTGCTTCAGATTAAAAGCTATTTCTGTATTTCTGATTGTGCCTCAAGAGACCAAAAAGTAATTTGGACTCTGTGGATAGAATGAAATTGAATTTTCTCTAGGGAAGATAATATTACACATAAATTCAAAGCATCTTATAACAAAGTTTTTACAATGGCATATGTTCACTATGTTTAGGAAAAAGTAAGACAGTAAATTCATGACTTTAGAACTTCTGAGAATTGGCTACCCAAGGACATGCAGTTGTTATCATCTGCTTCTGTAAACATTTTCTGAGTTCTTTTATAGGTGGACCAGGATCCAAATGTCAGGGTTAATTAAAGGAAGTGCGCATGTGCATGTGTGTGTGTTTCTGTGTGTAAAGTGATTGCTGTCTAGAAAGAATCTAGAAAACTTGCTTAGTCTTTTATTTCAAAGTTTTCTTATTCATTTCTAAACCTTTTAGAAGTGCATTTGAAGAATTTTAGTTAATGCTTAGTAAAAAGGATGATAATACACTGAGCAGAGAGTGGGTTAACCGATTTCTTCTCTTTCAAAGTAAGAATGACTGGCAGAACAAATGTGTCAAATGTGCCATGAAACTCAGTTAAATAGTCCAAAGGGAATGGAGTCTCCTGGGCATTTGATTTTCTGGTAAACATGGGCCATCCAGAAATATATTTTTCTTGTATATTTTTCAGGCTTATATTTATTATCTTTATGCCTTTCTTTGGAGAAGATCCCATAAGTATTAGAAACATTCTTCAAGGATTAAGGTGCACCATTTGAAAAATGTTTGTAGCATATGGTTTGATAAATGAAAAACCTGTGTAACACTGGCTTGAATACAGTGTTTTTTAAAAATTTAATAATAAATTCTTGTTATCAGTTAACTTATACAACAAGTACTTATTAAATACCCACTATGTGCCAGGCCCTGTACTTGGTGCCAGGCATCAGTGAATAAAACAAAATCTCTGTTTTTATTAAGATTGTATTCTGTTCTTTTCAGGATATGAATTTGACATATTTCTCTTTTCCCTAAAAGTAGAGCATTAGTTAATGGGAAATTTGGTTAAATATGGGCTAATTGAAGTTTGTGGTTATTTTAAATTTTAGTTACTAAAAATTTTACTTGCATTATGGCCAAACTCTTGAAATTGTACACATTAAATATGTGCAGTTATTTGTGTAAAAATCATACCTCAATAAAGCAGTAAAAATTTCACTGTAGTTTGTTTTCTTCTTACCCTAAGGTTGATTTAGGTGTATTGTATTGACTGCTGCAGTACGAAAGTTTCTCAAACCTCTGCTCCATGTGAGATGTCTGGATTTGGACCCTACACTGCTCTCATCTCCCTACACCCAGATGAATTTATTTGACTATTGCAAATCCAAAAAAGAAGTGAGATATATATTTATATATATATATAAATAAATTATATATATATCATATATATATACACACACACATACATATATATATATTTGATTTTTTAATATTAAATATAAAATATATTTAATATTTTTCTGCACCGAAGGGCATATTCAGCCATACTCAGTGTAGTAGACACAGCTGCGGTAGCAATCTAAAGAATGGTCTATATGAAGGTGTAATGGTGAATGTCAATGTGTAAGACAATATGAAGCGTGCAAGACTTGAGGGTGAGTTCACATCCATTCCTCCTAAACTGAACTTACCGCCAAACGCACTAGGGAAAAATGCTTCTGTATACCACCACCACTTTTCATTCAGGCTTGGCTTTTGCCTGGGTATAGGCTCCAACTTTGTTTTCTGGAGTCTGGGGCCACAAGCTAGTGGAAGTTACCTAATGCTACTCATGGGAAGACACACACCCCTCCCCACCCCCCATGTAAGTGGGTTGTCAAGGCTGTACTTGGGTTCATTGGAGCATGGCAGTGCCACTTATGTAGCTTCTCAGATTTCCTTCTAGAGCCTATGTTTGAAAAATCCAGCACAGGACCTTCTGATTCCTCACTCGTATCTCTGTAAAGTAGGTAGGTCTGGGTGGTGCAGCTTAGAGTCAGGCACGTTGAACAGGTACAGTCATATTCAGGAGAGCGGAGGTCTTCTTTACAAGATCCAAGCCATTTATTTATCCACTTTGAAAATTATTTATTTCGTACATATTTCTAAAAGATTTTCATGTTGCTTATAGCCATAAACACATATAAAACAAGACTATTAAATAAGAACAGAATAAAGCATTTGAAAAGAGGGAATGGAAGATAGATTTGGGGGAAAATTATACTGAGAATTATTGTGGGAGTTGAAAAGACTAGTGGAGGTAAGGATGTGTGTGCACATATTTGTGAAGTCTGTGGTTCAGGTGTTGGCGAAGGCAGGAAATGCAAGAGATTATTTCAGTTGTGGCTAGTCAAGTGGCCATGCCTGATTATTTACAAAGGTCACTGTACATGAGTAACTGTGTTCTAAGAAGGTTTGCTCTGCCTTGCCATAGATGAGAATCTGTAGCAGAACTTTCATCTTGGGGGTTTTGAGTGGTCCTGCTACTGTTTTGGTGTTAACCTGATAGGGGGCCACCGCACATGGCTCAAGGACTGGCTTCCTTTGTCTGGCTCTGGAGGGCAAGGGTTTCCTTTTCCGTAGCTCAGCTCATCGATGCCTCTTCTCTCTGCCTGAGGCAGGATGATAAGGAAGTTGGCAGGGCAGATAGAGGAGCCTGCCCCTCTTCTTTCTGATCATTGCTTGTGCCTTGGGAGGCAATTCTCAGAAACCAGCTTAGTGCAGTGAGGCTTACCCACACCTAGGTGCCTAGACAGCATGATTTCAGGAAGTCTTTATATATAGAATACTCATAGAATAGAAAATAGATAGGAAATTTGGGCTCAATGGAAGTAAGAATTGGATGACTCCCCAAAATACTCAGGGCAGGGGATTCTCCAGACTCCGTGAAGCCCTGGACAGTTTCAAGGGTAGCAGACTCCTGATTCTTGCCTCCGTTGATAAAGGAGATAAAAAAATAGAGCTAAGACCACTGCTAGGGAAGTAGACCTCATTATATTTAATATTTATTTAGGCAGAATTGCCTACTGGTTAAGACTAAGACTCTAGAACAAGGCTGCTTAGGTATGAATTCCAGCTCTGCTAGCTGAGTGATTTCTGGGAAGTTATTTAACATCTTTGTGTCTCTATTTTCTCATCTGTATAATGAGGATAATAACAGTATCTACTTTATAGAATTGTTATTAGGATTAAGTGATTAGTACCTGTAAAGTGCTTACAATAGTCCCTGGCATGAGTTAAGAGTACAGAAATTTTTTTGAGCATGAGAGGTGAGCCGGAAGAGATTTTTATCATCCAGTTGCCTTAGGTAAGAAATCAAAATACGTCTGGGAGAAAAACAGCAAAATCATTCAGCATCTCTGGGGATTGTCGGGTAGACAGTAATAATCACATCACATGTGCTGTGAATGATGTGCCATAGTATTTGTTCTGACAATTCTTGGTACTAAACAAGATATAAATATATATTAAAAGGAAAGTCCTCAATTTCTGACTAAACATCTGGTAAACTGGCAGATATTCAAGAGACATTTTGGTAACAGTAAGGTCTTAGTCATGAGAACTTTAAGATGTGTTTTACAGTATTAGGATGTCATTCTGGTTACATCCGTAGAACCAGTTTTGCTATAGTAATTTAAGTAGAGATTCAGACTATGTTTGTTTTCTACATGGCATTTTGCCAGGGTAGGGAAGGAAACTATTCCTGAAACAACTTCATTACAATAATGAAAGAGTAGTCTTTTACCTTCAAAAATTCAATTTAGTAAACATTTATTGAGTTGCCCAATAAGTATAGTAGTAATGCACCTAAATGTTTTTAAATAAACATTTTATTGAGGTGTAAAATGATACAGAAAATTATACTCATCATATGCATGAGGTTTTATGAATTAACACAGAGTAAACACACCCATGTAGCCCTCTGTGCTGCTCAAGAAACGGAAGAGTACCTGCGCGCCCAGAAGCCTCCCTTGTGCCCTTTCTCAGTCACTTTCCCAACCCTTCTTCCCAAAGGGTAACCGCTAAGCAGAAAGCAGACTTCTAACATCACAGATTAATTTTTACTATTTTTAAAAACATTTTATATAAATGGAATCAGAGGTCTAGCTTCTTTCATTCAACATTATATTTATGGGTTATTTTTTAAAATTTTGTATAAATGGAATCAGAGGTCTAGCTTCTTTCATTCAACATTATCTTTATGAGAGTTATCTATGTTGTGGCTTGTAGTTTTGTTCTTTAGCATTGCTGTGTAGTATTCCATTGTGTGAATACACCACAATGAATCGATACATTCTTCTCTTGATTAATATGTAGGTTATTTCCAGATTGAGATTATTAAAAATAATGCTGCTGAAAATCTCCTTGTACATGCCTTTTAGTATACAAATGTATGCAGTTCTGTTACAGCTATACTCGAGCGCAGACTTGCTGGGCGGTAGGGAACTCCTATGTTTAGCTTTAGTAGAAACCACAGAAGTGGTTATACCACTTTATACTCCCACGAGCTGTGTGTAAGAGTTCCAGTAGCCCCACAGCCTTGCCAGCAAGGTTTTACTTTCAGTAATAGAGTGGGTGTGTAGTAGTGTCTCATTTTAGTTTGCATTTGCACTTCCTGGTGACTAATGAGCTTGATTTTCTTCTCAGGTCTTTAGTGACCATTTTGGGGTGTGTGTGTGTGAAGTGACTGTTCGAGTCTTTTTGCTCATTATAAAAATTGAGTTGTATTTATCCCTTTGGTCCCTGTTCAGACCTTCCTGTATCTCCATGCTTCTATTTTCATTGGGTCTGAAATACTACCTTTAGTATTTCCTTTAGAGCAGATCTACTAGTGACAAATACCCTCATTTTTGTTTTGTCATCAGATGTCATTCTTTTGCCTTCATCTTTGTGTATGGAAGTCTAGGTCAGAGGTTATTTTCTTCCCACTTTGACGTCATCATTCTTTGTCTTCCGGCTTCCCTTATCTCTGCTGAGATGCCGACTGTGCTTGTCATTGCTGCTCCTTTGACGTTCATCTGATTTTTGTTTGTTTGTTTCTAACTGCTTTTTAAGGTTTTCACTTTTGACTTTTCAACAGTTTTAACATCATGTGCTTCGTTGTAGTTTTCTTCACATTTATCCTACTTGTGTTTTAGCTCGATACTTTAACAGTTTGGGAGAATTCTTAGACTTTATCACTTTAAATATTGCTTCTGACCCATTCTTCTTCTCTTTTTTTCTTTCTCTCTCCCCAGTAGTTTCACTTTTTCTTAAGTCTCTCATGCTTTTTGTTTCTCCATCTTCTTCTGACTTGCCTTCTGCTTAATAGTAATTATCTTTATAGCTATTTATAATCTGTTAAACCCATCTGTTGATTTCTTAATTGTACTTATTATCTTTTTCAGTTCTAGAATTTTCATTTGTGTTTTTAGAATAGTTTCCAGTCTCTGACAAATTCTCTATTTTGTCAAAATTTCTTGAACATGTTAGTTATGGATATTTTTAAGTCAATGTCAGGTAACTCCAATATCTGTATTTCCTGTGGAAATATTTTAATTCTTGAATTTTGATAATTTTTTGTTTTTGTTGTTGGCATGCTGTGTTATTTTTAATTAAATGTCAGATATTTGTGTTTTAGAAATAGAGATAATTTGAGGCTCTGGATGAGTTATCCTTCTCCAAGAAGATTTTACTTTTGTTAATGGTAGGTAATTGAATTAGATACAGATCAAATTGATTCAGTCATAACTTGTGAGCGCTCATCTACTTCTGGTCACCCTTACTCCTAGGGTCTAGTCTTTTGAGTTCCCATCAGAAAGCTTTGGGTATATCCAGGACCATTACAGGGCCAGAATGTCGATATTTGCTCCCATGCCCACTGGCTTTGAGAGACTACTGAAAGCTGTGTTCAGTTTCTTAGTCTATTAGTACCCACTGTCATAGGCAAATGTCTCAAGGGGAAAAGCAGCTTCAGAATTTTCTCTTAGAACTTTTGTTCTCTTTAAGATCTTGGCCCCAAAGTACTGACTGCTTTGGTAGATCTCTGATGCCTTTGAACAGATGTTTGTCCAGTTGTTCTTGGCAGAAATATTAGACCAAAACAAGCTAATCTGCCACTGCCAGCATGGCAATCCTATTTTTTGCTATTTAATGTCTTTTTAAAGGGAATTTTAAAAGCATGAGAAGGTAGAATTGTACTTTTTTTTCATTTTAATGCTCATTTTAAATGCTCATTGACAGCTGTGGATAAGGGTAATATATTCTTCTTAAATTAGTCTATGCAAATCTTGCCTTTGAATCCTGGCAAAGTTTTTGGGATAAATGTGGGAGAATGTGAAGTGTATTATGAGTTTGCTCCATAGTTAAGAATCAAGCCAACTACGAAGATACACAAATGGCCAATAAGCACGTGCAAAGATGCTCAACATCATTAGTCATCAGGGAAATGCAAATCAAAATCACAGTGGTATACCACTTCATACCCACTAGGATGGCTAGAATCAAAAAGGTAATAATAATAATAATTCAAGTTAACAATAATAACAAAGACTGGTGAGGATGTGGAAAAATTGGAACCCTCATACACTGCTGGTGGAAATGTAAAATGGTACAGTCGCTTTGGAATTCAGTCTGACAGTTCCTCAAACAATTAAACATAAAGTTATCATATGACCCAGCAAATCTGCTCCTGTAGACCCAAGAGAAATGAAAACATATCCATACACAGATGTTTGTAACAGCACTATTCACATTAGCTAGAAGGTGGAAACAACCCAAATTTTCATCAGCTGATGAATGGATAAACAAAATGTAGTAAATGGGATACTATTTGACCATGAAATGGAATGAAGGACTGATGCATGCTACGCTATAGATGAGTGTTGAAAACGTTATGCTAAGTGAAAGAAACTAGCCACAAAAGACCATGTATTATACGAGTTCATTCATATGAAAGTCCAGAATAGGGAAATCTATAGAGACAGAAAGTAATTAGTGGTTGCTTAGGGCTGAGTGGGGGAGGGGGTTGGAGGAATGAGAGTTAAAGGGTATAGGGTTTCTTTTTGAAGTGATAAAAATGTACTGAAATTGACTGTAGTTTTGGTTACACATATCTGTGAATCTACTTTTAAAGAAACATTGAATTGTACCCATAATAGGAATTGTATGGTATGTGAATTTTATTTCAATAAAGGTGTTACAATAAAGGACCAAAGCAATATTCATAATAGCATTGGGGAGGGAAGGTGGCAGATGTGGGTACAAGCTCATGGTGATGACAATCTCTCTCATTTTCAGTCTCTTCATTAACAGTTTGCTGACCTGTTGCCAGGGCCTGGGGTGGAAATGAAGCCGGATACTGGGTCCTATAACTAGTGGTCAAGAATAACTCAAGCAAGAGTAAGCCATGGAATCTAGCAAGAACAGTGATCTGGATAACTGATCAGGAAGACAACACTGCCGACATAATCTAGGCTTGTCTTAATCCTGGTTGGGCCCCACATCCTGAAGCAGTACTTAGCTTCCTTAGTTACTCCTGTGGTTAGAAAATACTGCACTGTTACTAAATCTCCCGGTTTTGCAGGCCTCTCATGTACCTAAAAGAGATTTTTTTTAAGAGTTTACACTTAAATCTCAAAGACCTTTTCTAATTTGGATCCTACTTCTCTGGAAGTGTTGGAAACAGGTGCAACTGCTTGATTGAGAAAGGCCCATAAAGCAGATGTATGTGCATGGGAAACCCATTACCCCAGAAGTCACCCTTTGTTCCAGGGCTTTGGGAGTTCTCATTGCTCACTTCAATTATGTCTGTTAGAGATTTGGAACTTCAGTTCCTCATCTGGTAGTGAAAAAAGGCAGTTCACAGATTGTGCAATTTTTAATTCATTTCTTCAACACACATATATTAATTACCCACTTCATGCCAGTCACTGTGCTAGGCGCTGGTGATAAAAATCTGCATGAAACAGCAGCTACCTCTAGGAGATTGCACTGAACCGAGGGTACCAAGTGATGAAATGAAGGTTTGTGTAGGTGGCTCTGAGTTCCCAAAAGATTGACGGTTAACTGAGCTTAGAAGAGTCTTGGAAGCATTTAGCACAAGTGAATAAATGTAGTTGAATAAAGGCTGAGAAAAGGCATTATTGATGAGGTAACACTTTGACTGAACCTTGAAGAACAAGTAGGGTTTATGCAGCCAGGCAGAGAGAAGAGGAAGGCTGGTGGCGAAGAAACACATGAGTTCGGACCCTGTGGCAGGAGCCATATGGGAGTTAACAAGTGACAGAGCCAGAAAGGGAGGAAGGCTTTAATGGTCATGCAAATCCTGGAAAATCGTGGTAAAATACAGATTCTGACTCAGTGGGTCTAAGGTGGAGCATTTCTAACAAATCCCGGTCAGTGTCAGTGCTTCTGGTCCATGAGCTACACTGAGTCGCAAGAGCTTAGAGATCTAGTTGAGTGTGATGGGAGAGGAGAGTGAAAAATCCTAGTTAACACGTAACTTTCTGGATAAGATGATCTGGAGTGATGATGTCATGAGCTGCTAGAGGAAAAGTAAAAAGAGATTTTCAAGGAAATATAAATCTTGTTCTGTCTGTGCTTTGTTTTATTTTGAGGCACCTGTATCTAGGAAGAGAAATCTGGTAGGCCCTTGGATAAAATGAAAAAAGTAAAACCATGGTTTCTGAGTGGAAGAGAAAGATGTGACTAAATGTAGTTGAGAAGGGGCTGCAAGAAAAGTGAGAGGATGATTAGGAGAAAACAGCATGATCACTTCTACAGAAAAAGTTTCAAGAAGGTAGGAATGGACATTGTCAAAATGTTGCAGAGAGATCAGGAAGGAGAAAGACCAGAATCCAGACTGCGAGGAATTGAGGACTAGAAATGAGTGTTTTGATGAGAGCTAACTCAAGAGGGTGGACTGAAAAGTGTCAGAGAGTGTGGTAGTAGACAGAAAAGGAGCACAGGGTGAAGGGAGGGGTCCTTCCTTTTTCACTCCCTCACCCTTTTTTTTCCTTCCTTCTTTCCTTCCTCCTTTGCTCCCTTCCTTCCATCCTTCCTTCCTACCTTTTTTTCTTTCTTTCTTCCTTTTGGCATTATTATTATAGAAAATTTCCAGTAAATTTCCATGTACATCACACAGCTTCAACAATTATGTACATTTTTGCCAGTGAAAGGTGGTTTCTTAGATGCAGCTGACTTAGATGTATTCATACACTGAGGAAAAAGAGCCAAGACAGAGGGAGCAGTTAAAAATTTAGGAGAGAAGGATGATAATTGACAGAGCAAGATTTTTGAGAAGTGGCAAATGATGGAGTGTAATACAGGTAGAAATCCGGGCTCCAGATAGTAAGAAAAACACTGTCCACTGAGGTAAGTGAAAAAGAGGCAGAAATCACTGGCCCTCAGAATCTGGTTGAAATTTCAGTTTCTAGAATCTTACTGTGCCAAGTTGTCCAGTTTCCCTCTGCCACTGCACTCCACATCCACGCAGACTGCCTCAGTTGCTCCCTTGGAGTCATTCACGAATTTTTTTGAAGAATCGATTCCACCCAAGCATTTCACGAGTTCACTTGTTCTGCTGAAGATCCAGTGTCTATGGAGAATAGTCACATTACAGAGAACAACCATTTACCATTCTCCGTCTTGGGAGCAGCCTCTCTTTCTCTCCAAAGCCACAGAAGCCGCTCGCCTTGTCCTGCAGACAGAATTCCTCTCCCGAGGAATAAAATGTTCTCCATCACTTAACACAAAGATTAAGTTTTTGGTCTCAAGTCAGGAAATGAGCAAAGTCATCCCTAATAACAATTAATTTCTCTGTGAAAAAGGATGAGGATTCATTTGGAAGGAGCTCATTTGGCTGGACTGAAGAGGGAAGAAGATTTTAAGTGTGGCAAGGGTGTGGAATATTGCCAAAGCCTTCTTTTTAGCTTTACCTAAAGTGATGTCTTGACTTCTAATAAAAGATAAAAACAGCAAAATGCCTCCTGACCCCCACCTCTGCCCTGCAGACACTCATAGAAAGTGAGAATAGGGTTATTAGGGGATGTTAGACTTCTATGAAGTGCCACTTAAATGGGTGGGACTGCCAATAATCCCCTCTTGTGTTGACTGCGGGAAGAGAAGGTTGGGAAATGATGTTAGAAACTTTTCTCCATTTAAGTCTGAATAAGTAGACATTTGCATGAGCATTATCCTGGCCTTTCATTAGATAACAGCTTAATTCTAGAGGTAGAAATGTACACTCCAAGTATTTTATAAAGTTTCTTGTCTTGGGAGCAAGTATATCTCTCTTCCTGGCCCCCTTTCTGCTGGTGACATTTTGCAGGGAGTACCCAACGGTCGGAATGATGATTGAAGTCAGTGATTTCAAGATAATTTCTTTGCATTCTCTAAGGCTTTAGCAGTTGATTGCTGTTCAGCACCAACTGGGTAAAAATTGGCTAATTCTCTTGATAGAGAAAAAGATTTAATTGGGAAATAATTGACCTAAAAAGAGAAAAATGGATAGATGCTTAAAAAATTGTTTGGATCATTGCATTGTTAAAAGTAATAAGTAATTTGGAGTTAAAGTACCATAAACATAACAATATAAATACTGTATGTGTATGAATACGTAATTTACTTTATAATTATTTATGCTTAGCTCATTTTCTGCATTTGAAGTATTTTTCTTATAGTGGAAAAAAAACATAAGGACTAAAAGAAAAGAATCCAATACTAGATCCTTAAAGTCTGTAGAAATTTGTAACTACACATATAAAAGTATATCAGCAATATGAATTAGCCTCTCAGGAAAAGTAACTCAGTCCAACTACTTCCCAGTCTACTCCTGTGATAGTATTTTTCTTTTAAATTTGATTAGTAGATGACAGTTTTTCCAGTGAATAATACCGATAATTTAAATCCGTGCTAAAAGACTGAGCAAAGTTGATGCTCTGAGTAAAACTGAGCTTCTCCCAGGCAAATAATACCAAAGCTTGAGAGTTTTTATGCCCACCAGGTATAGATGTTTCCCATGGACTCAGAACTTAAATAAGAAAAAAAAAAAACACCTTGATTCCCATGTATTTTAAATTATACATCTAAGTAAAGACAATTATGTTATATGGCCATTGTATTTTAAGAGGCAGGCATGGGAGGTATTACCATCTGGATTTTATGGATGAGAGAGCAGAACCCAGAGAGATTGCCATTTCCCCAGGGTAGACTGGAAAAACAAGAGTAAAACCAGAGCTAGATTTTCAGTTCCTAACTCCAAGCCCTGCCTCCCGACCCTCCTTGCTCCAACATCTGGAGGTGGCAGCAGCCTGTAGTAAGTGATTATAGTTCAGTTTTGACCACACAGTCTGTGCTCATGGGTTGGCAGTACATTTTTTAGATAATAGAACTCAGCCACCAGAGTTAATGCTGTCAAGCGTAGTACCATGATGCTCCATTTAAATGAGCCACATCTTGTCCCCTACGCTGCTGCTTTGTATAAACTGGGCCAACCTATTAGCCATATGTCATTTTAAAGAATAAACAGCTAGAGTTGAGACTTCTTGAAACATTAAGGCCTTTTAGCCCAAGACAGATTGATTCTTAGTAACAAGTGAGGGTCTTATTTCTTCAGCAGTCTCCAGAATTTAAGAATATAACTGAAGAGTAAAGAAAAGTGAGCAATCTGTCATCAGTGTATACATTTAAAAGGTTTTGCAGATAGAGAGAAATTCATGAGCAATTAATTCTTGAGTGCTGTCTGTGTTTCTCGTCCTGGTATATGTTGAGGGTATCAAGAAGACATAGATGTGGTCACTCTTGACCCCTCAGGAGCTTATAAGCTAATTGAGGAAACAAAATACACCAGGCAAAGGACTCTACATATTCAGACAGAGCAAGATATGGTCAGATAGGTGTTTCAGTTTGGGTTGACCCCAAAGCAGACTCTGAGACAAGGATTTGAGTGCATGTCTTTTTGGAGGAAGGTGTAAAAAGCGTGGGAGAAGGGAAGTGAGACAAGGAAGGGAAGGCAGCCAGTAAAAGGAGAGTTATTTGACAGCGGTCACCATAGGTGACCAGAAAGTAATCCTTCAAGGAAACACTGGTAAATGGCCTAGAACACACACCTCAGAGTTATTCTTCCCAAAGAGGAGGGGAACTCAGGTCATTACATTGCAGCTCTTCTCAGGGCTAGACTTGGAATGCGGAAGGGCTCTCCCAGGGTATTAATTCCTCCAAGCTTCAGCCGGCCAAGCACCTGGGCAGAGCATGCTTCTGGCACCATGTGCAGAGACCGACAGCTGGAAGTCAGCCTGCATGCAGAAAACAGAGGAGTCCCAGGAATATGGGGAGGGAGGGGGCTGACAGCAGCTGCCACGGTAGGTTTCTCGGTGGAGGTGAGACATGAGGGTCCTCTTTCTCTTCTCTTCTCAGGTCTATTCATGGTCCTCTCCCTCTTGTCCATTGTGTACGGAGCCTTGCGCTGCAACATCCTAGCCATCAAGATCAAATATGATGAATATGATGTCAAAGTGAAGCCTCTGGCCTATGTCTGTATCTTCCTCTGGAGGAGCTTTGAGATTGCCACTCGTGTCATCGTCCTGGTCCTCTTCACCTCCGTCCTGAAGGCCTGGGTGGTGATAGACATACTCATCAACTTCCTCAGCTTCTTCTGCTACCCCTGGATCCTCTTCTGGTGCAGTGGCTCCCCTTTCCCCGAGAACATCGAGAAGGCCCTCAGTCGGGTGGGCACCACCATCGTGCTGGGCTTCCTCACCTTACTCTATGCCGGGATCAACATGTTCTGCTGGTCAGCTGTGCAGCTGAAAATCAACAACCCTGACCTCATCAGCAAGTCCCAGAACTGGTACCAGCTGCTGGCATACTACATGCTGAGATTCATTGAGAACGCCTTCCTCCTCCTCATGTGGTATCTTTACAAGACTGACATCTACATGTATGTGTGCGCGCCTCTGTTGATCCTGCAGTTGCTCATCGGGTACTGCACGGCCATTCTCTTCATGATGGTGTTCTATCAGTTCTTCCACCCTTGCAAAAAGCTCTTTTCGTCTAGCGTGTCTGAAAGCTTTCAGGAGTGGCTGAAGTGTGCTTGCTGTGACTGCAGGCGGCAGAAATCCTGTGAGTCTGTCGAAAAGACAGATCTGAGGTTTCCCGCAGACAGAGAGGAAACACCTTCTAGCAGTAAAATAAGTTCCATGCCCAGCCAGATCTTGAACACCGATGAGCTCTGTTCTGCGTAATGGGACCCAAGTCTCTTGGGGCACAGACATATTGTTTTCTGGGTTGTTACCCTGTTCTTCATACATGTGATGGGCCCTGCGCAGTTAACAAAGCAGGAAGTTAGCTCTCAACTCCTTGTGAGTTGCTCCCCTTTAGAGAGCTCTTGGGCAGGCATGTGGGAACCATGGAGAGAAGCCAGGGAAAGCCCTGAGTGTTGGACGGGCAGCCTAAGGCACCACCATTCACAGTTGACCATGTTCTCCCAGGCGTTACTGGCTTTTTCACTGACACAGTACCATGATATCTGAGTTGAGCTGGTTAGATCCATCGGGTAGAATGAGGGCAGGGGCTTTCTTGTTTCCTAGTTTTCTGGACTGCTGGTCTAGGTAGCCTAATGTTTTATTATCCCTGAGCATAGTTTTCACCCAAGAGCTGTCTGATGACTAGAGATGGTTACTGGGGTTTTGCCACCAGCCAGATCATTCCTGTTAGAGTTTTCAGAGAGAGCTGTTAAAGTTTGGTTTTTGAATAGACAGATGATCCATTTTCATCCCATTAGGGCTCTTTCTACATAACCAACTGTCACAGCCTTGGCCTGCTATCTCTAATTGATTCAAAAGTCTGGACTTAGAGACTTCATTCTCAACGATCCATGGTTGCAAAATTGGATTCTAAATTAGCTTGTGGAAGTCCTCGAATTTTAGGAAAGTTGTATTCCTTCAGTATGTTGAAGAACTTCTGGATCAAGAGGGTTGTTAAAACAGCATGATTTAGGCATTTGTAAGCTGAATTCTTACCTTCTTGTGGTGGTTGAAGATATGAATCTGCTAGAAGGTAGGCTTAAACCTCTTCAAGTTTCAGTCCTGACAGTTCTGAGAGATTTCTAGGAGAATTAACTTGGATTTGCCTTCTTAAGATAGAAGAAAATAAAACTAATAGTCTTTACTCCACCTCTTCCTTGCCTGTCAGGACAGTTTTAGAGAAGAGTTACTTTGGTTAACTTAAGTTTTTCTAGAAAGCTCCACAGAAATTTCTCACCTAGCACAGGTATATAGGGCATTTTAATTTTCATTATTTGAAGGAAAAGGGTTTCCCCCTTCAGTTAGATACTGACTTCCAGAAACTTTTAAATTTTAGAAAGAGATGCCACAACCAGAAGATTTTTATCTTTAACTGAATGCATTTTAATTTGGCATGATTATGAGTTAATTTGAACAAGATCTCCAATTTTCTCCTAGAATCTCTTATCTTCAGTATAATTTCTCCTTTAATCTGAAACCCTATTTCTTTCATGAAAAAATTGTGTAGCATATCCTCAGTTGTTTTGGAAAAATGCCTGGATCTGGTACCATTATTTCTACCATAAAAACCTTGATAATGAAGTACCTGGGAGCAGGTGACCTGTCATTGATGAGGCTGGACACTGCAGGTGGATCAGGGTTGACAGTCTTAGGACCCCTAAGGGTTGAACTTTCTGACCAATCCCGTTTCTAACTGTCAGGGTTAAAATGGTGAGTTTGAGCAGAAGTTGTGGTCAGAATTAGATAGGGACGGAGAGACTGCTACTTCCCCCGCCGTGGTTTAGAAGCCCGTCTCAAGAACCATTACAAAATCTGAGCCTTCAAATACATTTAAGATCATTTTAATGTAGAATATAGGTACACATCTTGAATGGCCCCAAACCAGACTAATACTGATGGCCTGTCTGACTCCCAAAGCCCAATTATAATTATAATATAAGCCACATTTATAAGGATAAAGAGGTTTGGTAACTAAACTGGGCATTTTGTCGCCTTTAACTCTTGATATGCAGAGACCCCCACTTTGGGGCCATATATGTCCGGTAACTTTGGGGGACAGAAAGCACTGCTCCTTTTCTTCATGGTGAAAATTTAAGTCATAGTGAACTGAGAACTTTTGTTTTAAAATTATTTATATTATACCTCTGAAATGGCAAAATTATACTTCAGACTGCAGAACTAGCTTGCCATAAAGGCAAACAAACCAGCAAATTTCCTCATATCTTGAGAGCTGAAGCATGTTTTTCAGTTATAATTCCAATTTTTAAAACTCTCAGTGCTTTGTCTAATTAATTACATGTCATAACTTGTCATGTCAGATACTCCAACTGAATCACTATCATTTGGTTGGATGGAGGCAAAGTATTTCCTTGAAATATATTGAAATAAGATCATCAAATATGTTTAGACTTTCTCCATTACTGGAGACAGGACAGTATAGAGGTCAGCAACTCCCTGTCCAACCCTACAAGTTACTTAATTGCTCTGTGCCTCAGTTTCTTCCACCAAATTTGCATGATATACTTGCCCGGCCTACCTCACAAAGTTGTCAGGAAGATCACATTAAATAATAGGTGTGAAAATGGTTTGAGAATATTTTTAAAGTGCCATGCATGTTTAAGGAATTGTTATTATAGTTATTCAAGCCCATAAACAGGTTATTGTTCTATTTTTACTGTTAGAAAAGAAACAAGTAGCATCATTCACATGAGTGTCTTGAGTGAATACGTCGGCCTTTGGTCTTAAGGAAGGGCAAGCGTAAATGGTCTTTACTCTCAGAGAGAACTCAGCAGCCGCCCTTTCTCTTACCATCAGTTGCTTATAAAAATTAGCACCCAAACATGTTACTTGGAGGAAAAAGACCCACTGGAATCTGAGAAATTGCTTTTGATAGCAAATGAGTTTATCATTTTTGTATCTGTCATCGTTCATAAAGGACATAGCATCTTTTGTTAATTTTGGCTTACAGTTTGAATGCCTGATCTTGCTAGACTTTAACTGAATGTGGGTATAATCTTTTCAGCCTTGTAAATGGGAAAATAAAAATTAAAATTGGTTGTCAAATACAGCATTTCCTTGGAAACCACGTTAGAACATGAGTGCTGTGATTATGAGTGTGTGTGTCAGTACTTCTCAGCCAGCACATTGTGGATGTGAGCTTCTGCAGGCTGCTTCTCTGCAGCCATTCACTCTAATAAATATTGTGTATGTTTCTTCATATAATAAATTAATTTTTCGTTTTCTCCTTTTTCATTCCTTATACAGTCCTTTCCTGACTTTTTGACTTCAGGGACTATTTTAGAAACAATTTTGAGGAGGGAGGGTATAGCTCAGTGGTAGAGTGCACACTTAGCATGCATGAGGTTCTGGGTTCAATCCCTAGTATTGCCATAAAAAAAAAGAAACAAATTTGAAAATGATTTTGTTGTGATTAATTATGATTTTGTAACTTCCCCTGGAAATTTTGTCTGTAGGATGAGAAATTTGAGAGTGCTGGTATTCTGCTTTGCAAGACACCAACAGTCCATGGAGTCTCCTCTGATTGTTTTATTAGCATTTACTCCATGTAAAGCTACACAGCTAGATACTAAAATTCCACTCAAACACAAGTGGTATACTGGTCCAGAAATATAAAATA
Source organism: Camelus ferus (assembly GCF_009834535.1). Lineage (NCBI taxonomy): Eukaryota > Metazoa > Chordata > Mammalia > Artiodactyla > Camelidae > Camelus > Camelus ferus. The sequence continues at coordinate 36,528,186 of NC_045732.1, forward strand.
CCAGATGAGCAAATCAATATTAACATAAACAGATAGCCAAAGGTAAATGACAATCCATTCCTGGAAAAAAATCAGGTTTTTTTCCATGTCCAAATGCAATATTTAATTTTTTTATTGAGGTATAATTGACATATAATGTTATATTAGTTTCAGGTATACAACATAATGATTCAACATTTGTATCACTGCCAAATGATAACTGCAATGATTTTATTTACCATCCATCACCATACAAAGTTATAAAACATTTTTTCTGATGAGAAGTTTTAAGATTCACTCTCTTAGCAAATTTAAAGTTCACCATGCTATATATTACACCCCATGATATTTATTTTATAACTGGAAGTTTATGCCTCTTAATCCCCTCTACCGATTTCTCCCCCCCCCTCAATTCCCCTCCCCTCTGGCAACCACCAGTCTGTTCTCTGTATCTGTGACGGTTTTTTTGTTTGTTTTAAGAAAGAAAAATACCATATTATTTCACTTGTATGTTGAGTCTAAAAAACAAAACAATCAGTTATTAAAGGGGTCATTTCAGAGCGTGGGATAGACATAGATTGTTGGAATAATTCCTTTTCCTCTGAAGGTGGCCTTGCAATTTGGGAAGACTTAGCTATAAGACAAAGTCTTTTGAAAGAGATCCATTGGTATTCAGTCAACCCCTTGAGAAAACTGGCCATCAAAAAGTGTAGTGTTTAAGTAGGCCAGTCTAAAATTACTTCACTTAAGGGAGGGTACGGCTCAGTGGTAGAGTGTATGTTTTGCATGTATGAGGTCCCAGGTTCAATCCCCGGTACCTCCATTAAAAATGTTTAAAATTACTTCATTTGATGTTTGTAAGTGTTTTTTCTTTTGAAATCATTTCAAGCTAATAGAAGAGCCTTAAGAATAGTGCAAGGACTTCCTTTATCCTTCACCCACTTTCATGTATTAATATTTTGTCACGTTTGCTTTATAATTCTTATTTCCCTCTTTTGCCCTTTTATACCTAAATACTTCAATGTGTATTCTCTTATACACTGAACAGAGGCATTCTCTTACATAGCCACAAAACGATGATAAAATTCTGGAGATTAAACAGGAATACAATAATAGTATCTAATCTAGAGTTTATATTCCATTTAACAATGGTACCAATTATGTTTGTTTTCACAAAACTTCCTTAAAATGTGATTCTACTCCGTTCTCTTCTCTGGGGTCTCTTTATTTAAAGTTATGAGTAAGTTTTAACTTCCCTATGAATGCTGGGAAAACTATGGCAGACTTTGAAAATCTGTTTGAAGAAAACGCACGTTATCAGTACTGACTAACAGCTTAAAAGCATAAATTTGGGATGTTTACTGGTGAACTGTGGGTAATTCTTCATGGATATTCATTTTAGGCATCAAATGTTTGCTGCTTAATATGTGAGCCTGTAGTTCATGCCCTTCCCCCGCCCCACTGTGATGGTTCTGTTTTACAGCGTTTAGGCCCAAGTTTGCAACGATGAGGAAGAGGGTGAGGGAAGTACAGTATATATTATTCTGCCATGACCGTATTTCCCCAGTGCCCCCTCCAGGAGACTGTATTCTTTATGAACATCTTTCTAAGTGGGAAAGAGCTCAGAAATACCAACTAGACACTAATGAGTGACATTTTGAGCCTTTTCTCTTTTTCAGAAAAAGGCACTTCATCTCAGCAGAGATTTGTACAGAGCTGGGAATTCAGAGACATCCCCAATCCCTTCCTTCCCAGCACACAACAAACCCTATCAGACTAGACCCTTAACCCGCTAAGAAGGTGTGTCCACTGCAGAAGCCTGCCCGAAAGAAAGCCTCACTCCTCCCAGTCACCCTCTCGGTGTGTTTGTTGCTCTGGAAATTACTCCAGGAGGTCTAAAACAGTGCTGGTTCAAGCAGGGTTTGGACCTCAGAGCATCTCTGAGGATGCACAGCACGATGTAGCAGTGTCTTTTTGCAGCAGGTTATCAGGAAACGTCCCACTCAGACTCCGCTGCGTGAGGTTGCAGGGTTTGCCTCCTCCCAAGGATTCAGCCAGAGAGGTTTTGAGATTCTGCCTGTGCTCCTGTTCCCTCCCTGCCTCCCATCCTGAATTAATTCTCTCTCTCCAAATGATGAGTTCCTGATTGAAGCTTGATTAGCCTGCTTCCTAGAGCCCTGGGACATCAGCCTCCGTAGACATCTGCATTATGCATACCGGGTTAATTTCTTATCAGTCGGCTTCCTATTTTAATTACCTAACTCGACAGTTAATGAGGCGGGTTTTCAGGAGCGATAGCACTCAAGAAACAAAACAGGATTTAGAGATTCTATCTGGGAGCAATGCTGCAGGACCATCCCTGCCACCACTCCAGTGGAGAGGAGACTGCTTCCCTGGTGTCGCCTTCTCCTAACAAGGTGACCTTCTTAAGTGGACTGGCAGAATGTTTGAGAACAATGGCGCCCAGCTGTAGAGCTGCAGACCTCCAAGAATTACAGAGACATTGCGCTCCTGTCCACTAACTAAAGATGTTTGACACTATCTGGGGATGCCTGACACACATCTATCTGTACACTTGTTTTTCATACCCATGGGGGTGCTGTTGTGAGTGATAAAACAGGACTGATTAAAAGTGTCACTGTATTTAAAGTAACTTTGTCATTACCCCCCAGGCCCTACCATGAACAAGTGTTAAAAATTCAATCACTATCATGTGGGAAGTGACCTTAAAAGACTTCCTTTGTCATTGAAAATGTTGGGAACTACTATCCTAGAAAGTTTTTTCACCGATGGACTATTTTCTCCCATATACTTAGAGTATATTCTTTTCCTTTTATTTTTTTTTTAATTTTTTATTGAAGTGTAGTTGATTTACAATGTTAGTTTTAGGTGTACAGCAGTGATTGTTATACATATACAATACACATATATTTTTTCTTTTCAGATTCTTTTCCATTATATGTTATTACAAGAAATTGAATATAGTTCCCTGTGCTATACAGTAGGTCCTTGTTGTTCATCTATAATATATATAGAAACTTGTGGCTGTTAATTCCCAACCCCTAATTTATCCCTCCTGGTCCTTTACCCTTTGGCAACCATAGTTTGTTTTCTATGTCCATGAGTCTGTTTTTGTTTTGTAAATATAATTTGTATCATTTTTTTTTAGATTCCACATATAGGTGATATCATATGATATTTGTCTTTGTCTGACTTACTTCACTTAGTATGATAATCTCTAGGTCCACCCATGTTGCTGCAAATAGCATTATTTCATTCTTTTTTATAGCTGAGTAACATTCACTGTGTGTGTATATATATATGCATATACATATATATATACACATACATATATATATATTTACATACATACACCATCTTCTTTATCCAGTCATCTATTGATGGACATTTAGGTTGTTTCCAAATGAGGGTTGTTCACACGTGAATCACTTGGCTTGTCTCATTCCCAGCTTCATTCAAGAGATGATAAAATCTTTTTATTTTAAAAATGTAACGTGAATGTTCTACCTTCAAAAAGTAAATTATCTACCTTTACACAAAGTATGTCATCAAGGTGAAATGCTTTTACAATTTCAAAGCACTAAAAAAAAGTATGTTATTATCATAATAACCATCAAAATAATTAAGTGATTGCTACACCTTCTTCAGTTCATCTCCCAATTCACTTCCTTGGCCTTATCAGAAATTATATCAAAGTGTTTTCAGCTACAATTTGTAGAACAACTGATTAGAAGTGGCTTAAACAAGAGGATTTTGTTACCTGACCTAACAAGAAGTTTGGTTGCTTCCTCTTCACATTTGTCTCTTTACCATTACAAGAGGGCAGCCTGGGCTCCCAGCATCATATCTACAAAATGAATCCAAAATTAGAAAAAAGGATTTCCCTTTGGGTATCTCTGTTCTTTCAGGAGGAAAGTCTTTCCTAAAATCACCTACCAACCGCAGCAAAATACCCCAAATGTCCTACTGGCCAGAGTTGAGTCGCTTCCCTACCTCTAAAGCTGTCTCTGGCAAAGAGAATAAAACATGGTCGTGGTTTCCTGTGACTGCACAGTGTTCACCCCTCGGAGCTGGCCAAGAGGCCACCATCTTTTAGCTTACAGTAGGAAGAATCCCCACAGAAATGTGGTTCTGCAAGCAACAAGGAGTGGGGGAAATTGCCATTTGCTGAGCAACCTGACATTTCCCTGTCATTTTAAAAACTAAAGCTTCAGCTATGCTGATGAATTGGGGAAGAATGTGGAAGTTCCCTACCCCTCCCCCCACCCAAAAAAAGTCCTGTACTTCCTTCATCTCCTTTTGCATTATGTGTCCCTGGTTAAGAAGTTCTCAGGAAGAAGTCATATATTGAATAAATATGGCAATTACACCCAGTTATCTTGTGAGAATGCCTACTAATGGGATTGTCTTTGTGTTGCTGGAGTGAAATTGTAGGTCTGTGGGCATCTAAAGGAGTTAGGAGGAGAATTCTTAGCTCTGAAGAATCAGGAATCCTAGAGGTTAGAAGGGGAAACCAGATAGTCATATTAGTTCAACAGACACTTGAAGAGTGCCCGCGTCTGCCAGGTGCTGGACTCGGCTCTGAGGGTAGACTGGCAAGAAAGACACCAGCTCTAGTGTCCAGAACTCCGAGTCTAGTTGAAGAGTCAGACCTAACCTGGTGATCTTAATGCACTGAGGTAAGAGTTATGATGAGACTAGAACCCAGGAGGTCCCAAGGACAGAAATAAGGAGCCCAGATCTGGTCTTGGAGGTTCAGAGAAGATTCACAGAGAAAGTGATATATAAAATCTGAGACAAGAGCTGAATTTACCCTTAAGTTTATAAAGCTAAAGCCTCAGGTCCCCCAGGGAATGTGGGGACTTGTAGCATATTCTAGGCGGGAAGGAGAAATCAGGATGCAATCAAAAAGCACATTTATTAAGTAATTCTGCCACGTTGTCCAAAGAAATCACAGAAGGAAGGGACCAGAATCTCTAAGGCACCTGTGACTTGTTATGATTTTCTTTTCATTCTGAATATTCTTTCATTTTGTACCTAGTTTTGAATTCATATTTTTTATCTTTTTTTCAAAGCCTCTCCCTAGACCAAGTTGTCTAATTTTCAGGCCCCATAAAACCTAGATCTGCCCCTGCTTGAGATCTGAAGCATGAGTAGCTGTTTGCCTGGTGAAGGCAGTGGAAAGAATATTCCTGGTAAAGGGAACACCACATGCAAAAGCCCGGAATTAGTGAAAAAGGACATTTATAATCAGGGAACAGCTCATAGGTCAGTGTTGCTGGAACATGGGAGAGAGGTGAGGGGCCACCCTCCTCTTTTCCTGGAAAAGCTGATAGGACTTATCAAGGCCAACTAGTGAGGTAGAGCGCATGTGAGCCTAAAGCCTGGTTTATCAAGTCTTATTTTTTGTTCCTTGGAACCAAAAAAGTTACCACTGCTTAAGTAGATAAATTAGACAAAAAATACATTTTCTTCAAACTGATTTTTTTAGGAGGGAGACTCTTAAGTGCTCACATTGTGGAGGAAGACAGTTTGGCTAAGGGGTCATAGTCACATGGCATTTGATGGTGTCAGGCCAGGGCCCAAGAAAGACAGCTGTCCCTATCCAGACCATCCACCTCTTTATTCAAAGTCCCTGAGGACAGTGTTTCCTGAAAGAAGCAAGACCCTTTATTATCTCCCCCAACCATGATGCAAAACTCTAGTCAGCTGTTTGGACACATCTGAAAGAATCCTTTCCTCCACACCAGAAAGATTTCAGTAACACTTAACAGTAGGGTATAAAACCTACCCTGTGTACTTTATGTTACTGCCAATACTCTGCTCTTGGAATTACAGGACCAATGGGAGGAAAATCTCCATCACCTGCTCCAGTGGGTACATCTTTCACCTGTAAAGGGCTTAACTAAGTGGACGAATCCTGGCCCTGAAATCTGACCAATTGGACATCATGGATTATAGAAAGGGTCCAAAGAGTTACAAAAGGAGGCAGAGTGGTCTTCATTCATTCCTCAGGGTCCTACATCTCTCCTAGTACCGTGGGTTACAGGAAAAGAAAGGAAGATCCTAACTCCCCTACCTGAATGTTGACCTCCCTTTTCAGGTCGTAGAACTTCTTGGAATTGCTTTATATTCACCTCCCAGACTGAATCCATTCTCTACTTTCTCTGAAGAACTGATTCTGAAGGAAAGAGATAGATAAGGTTTCTATTAGGTCCCAAAGAACTACTCAGGGGAGACGGGACTCTGTAACCTGACAGGGCTACCTGGGATTACGGGAGGAAACAAATATTGTAAAAGACACATCAGATTTCTAAGACTTAGTACAAAAAAAATAGAAAATATCTTAATAATTTTAATACTTGATGACATGTGGCAATGATAATATTTTGGATACATTGGGCTAGTTATGGGATTTATTAAAAATTAATCTTTTTTACATTTTTTTATTGAGTTATAGTCATTTTACAATATTGTGTCAAATTCCAGTGTAGAGCACAATTTTTCAGTTATACATGAACATACATATATTCATTGTCACATTTTTTTCACTGTGAGCTACCCTGTGCTTTACAGTATAATCTCGTTTGTCTATTCTGCATATGCCTGTCAGTATCTACAAATTTGGGGGAAAAAATTAATCTCACCCCATCTAGTTACTTTCGAAAGTTGGCTATTAGGAAATGTAAAATGTCATACATAGGCGGTTGGCATTTGTGGTTTGTGTTATACTGGACAGTGCTGCTTTAGACATTTGGATAGAAAGATGCTGTTGCCACTAGATGTAGCCGGTGTCTAGGTTCTTGTCCTGTCCCAGAAAGAATTCAGAGGTGAGATGCAGAGGTTAAGAAAGTAAAGTGAGGATTTATTAAGGGATGGATAGTACATTCTCAAGGGGAGAGCTGGCAGGCTCAGGTGAGCGGCTGCCCTGAGTTTCTTTGGTGAATTGGTTACATGGAGTGTAAAAATGAATGGGCAGAATATTCATTGGGGAGGGAGGAATTTAGGATCATGCTCCCTGATTTTCATCCCAGCTCCACCTTCCCAAAGGGAGGAGGGATTTTTGTCCTTATTTAGTCTGGATATGAGTTGTCATGGCATCGGTGCATGATGGGTACTTCCAAACTGAAAGGCTAATTTTATTGAAATGAGGGCATAATGAGCAAAAGGTTACATTCAGACCCTGGAAATTCCTTCCTTTTCTCACCTTTTTTTGTCGGTCTCCAGGCCACTCATCACCCCAAAAGGTGTGACCACTTATCAGCCCAGAGGTTCCTGCTTTTCTTTCTCTGCCCAGGGACCCCTGGTGCTTACATGATGTATGGTTTCCTGCATTTGGTCTGTGCCCCTCCTTTCTGCCCAATTCCTGCCATTTGGTCTGTGTCCCTTTCTCTGCTCATATCTAGCTATCTGCCTGCTCTAACAATACCCTGAAGACCTGCTTTTCTACGAAGAAGGCTAAGTGCACCACAAAAATGTCATTAGCCAGGTCTCATTCTTGGATATCATTTTTATCCTCTCATGTCAGAAAAATTATATTTACAATAAGAACAGGTATTCCTCATTCTATATTTCTATGTTCAAAGAGAGTGTTCTGAGCAGTGGGGACAATGTTTTCCTATACCGTGGTTCTCAACCTTGGCTCCCCATTAATCACCTGAAGGCTTTAGAAAATTCTGAAGTCAGGCTTACACCCCAGGCCAATTAAGTGGTAGTATGTGGGAGTGCGACCTGTGGATCAGGGTTTTTCTAAATTTCCCCCAAGTGATTACAATGTACTTGGGAGCTCCAGCCTTCCAGAAATCTTGCTTTATAAGAAAGGCAAGTGTCTGGGGCTTGACAGCAGGTGGCTATTTTATCAGATATATGTGTCTGAAGGTAGCAGAGTCACTGACTCCCTTACACTGTGCTTAGATAGCCAAGTAAAATGTAGCTTTCCTTATTCCAGAATGGATCCGGGCTTCCTCATGAATCCCCATCCGCATTTGGCACACATACAAAAAAAGCTCAGACAAGGCAAAACCTTGCTAACCTGGTATCTTTATCTCTGCAAAACTGAATAGTTTCTCTAGAATAACTGGCCATCTTAGATGTAAAATGCTCTTTCAGAACACCTTCCCCGCCCTCCTCCTTTACTAAGATAATGGCACTCCAGTGTGTGGCAGACACCGTGTGTGCGCCACCTCATGGCAGAGGGGCCCCTGCACCGTCTGCTGAGTCTGCGCCCAGGTCTGCAGCTGGTGGGGCCTGTCCTCTGCTTTCTTCTTGGGCCTTGCTCTGCTCACTGTGAGCTGCAGACCCCGGAGCCCGCGCCATTCCCTCCTCCCGGCCCTGCACCTTGGCTGTTCCACAGAGGATACAGTGAAGGCTTTGGGCCTCGGCCTCTCGTCCCAACTTCCCTGGGCAAGGCTGGGCCTCTGGAACCCTGTGGTCACAGCAGAGGGCTAGTCCCTGCCCTTCTCTGTCTGACCTCTCCTCCTTGCTAACTCATGATTAGGTTGGGCCTAGGACAGCATCCCTCAGAGAGTCACCAATGGAAAGAGAAGCACAAGGCCCTAAACCACGGGCATGCTCTTAACTCATTCCATCTGTCTTCCCAGGCTGAAGTCTGAGGGAGGGCCTTCAGGACGCAGGGGGCCCCCTCCTCCCACAACCCCTCGCCCGAGGGCCCACCGCCCACTTCCTCTCCCTCACAGCCTGCCTTTCTCTGAGGCAGCAAGTCTGTCCCAGGTGACCCAGGCGGAGACAGTGTCCTCTCTGCTCTGCCAGAACAATGTGACCTCAGCCCTCTAGGACTGGCTTTTGATGTGCTCAGTGAGAGCCAAAGAACTTAGACACCAGTCTTTTCTCACAGCCAAGTCTGGCTTTCAAGATCCTGGCTTCAACTCAAAACATCTTCTTTTTGCCAACCTCCAGTGGAAACACTATCCTCTTCTCTTAGATTCTACCCTAAATCACATCCCTCCATTCCCTCATCCCTGGCCGATGCTGCCTCAGGATGACTAGGGACAGGGCCAGCCACATGGAAATGCAAAAGACAAAAGCCCAGTAATATGCATTTTAAGATATGATTATTACTCTTATTATAATTATGTAGGACCAGTTTAGTGAGGGCCAGACCCTGTTGGGTGCTTTCCCTGAATTAAGTCATCTAATCCTGATTATAATCTAATGAGCAAACAGGCACAGAGAGGTTAAGTAACTTGCCCAAAGTCACACAGCTGTCAAGGTCAACCAGGAATTTGGATCTAGACCAGCTCCAGAGTCTATATTCCTAACCTCTTCCCTCCCTTCATGAGGCCCCTCCCCTCTGCACACTCTCCACTTGTCTTCTAGAGAGACACAAAGATGAAGAGCTCCAAGAAAACATTCTTTTGACATGAGAGGTCTAGGATATCTCGCTACCAAAATGCTTTTTGGAAGGGGTTGGAGTACAATATTTAAAAAGTAAATATATGTGCAGGAAGACATTTCAGTTGGGTTTATTATCAATCATTAAAGCTCCATGTCCCAACAGTATTTAATCTGTCTCTGTGGCGTCCAAGTCCTTGCTTCAGGCTCTTTTGAATTCTGGACATTAACCTAGTGTGACTTATTGTAAAGTGCTCTTAGCCTCGCTCATTACTGCCTCCTAATTCCTTTTGTCTATCAGCTATTCCTGCACAATTTGCATGTTCTGATGTGATTATATATTGCATTCTGATTGCATCCTACACATATATTCTGTTTCCCCGACTTGTCTGTGAACTCCCTGAGGATGGGGACTATATTCTCTATCAGACTCACAGCCCCCACGGTGCTAGCACAGCAGGGAGCACAGAGAAGGGGCTCAGTAAAGATTTGTGGATTGATTCACTTGGGGAAAAGTTAATTATCTCTCCCTGCTTACTCTTCAAATCTTTGAAACTTAAACTTAACCTCTGGCTTCCTTTATATTTCAGATATATGCACTGGCCTGTGTACTAAACTGCCTGGGCAGAAATTTTGGCACTGCCTGTTCCTTGCTGAGTGGCTTTGGGCTTGGTGCAGTCACCCTCGATGCCTCAGTTTCCACAAATGCAAAATGAGGGTGTCATTGCACTATCTTATAAGGTTGGTGTAAGGAGTAAATGAGATAAAACACATTGACCAGTTAGACTAGCGCCTGGCACATTGTAAACATTCAATAGCTGTCAGCTATAAAAAAAAATGGATGCATGTTCCTCGTTTACCTTATAATCTCACTTCTACTGCCATCTAGTTTCTATACCCCAAGCACACAGTTACATGCACATGACAAAACATAATATTTTAAATATTTAAAATTTTCTATCCATTCCCCCACGTCCTCACATTTTTCAAATACTGTGTGATTTTCAAACGAACCCCTCAACGGTCACATTGTTTTGGCCACCAGGTGGCGGTGTTTGTTCAGCCAGGTAGTGAATGTTGGAAGTTGCCACACACTGGGGCCGGGGATGAACTTAGGATGCTGTTTCAGAATTTGCACAGGTTCTAATTTTCTCCGTTCCATGCACTTTCCTTGTCCTGTGACTGGCTGTTTCTTTCCTTCTGCTTCTTTTCCCCTCTGCTGCCTGACCCGCCTCCATGATACATCTGACCGCCTCCTCAAATAGGCACCTTGTAGACTGTGGACTTGCAGAAATATGGTTGAGGTTTCCATATCCTCCAGCAAGGTGCTGACCAGAAACGATGTTTTTTTTAAAAAGCCACCTGGAACATCCTGGAAGACTAAAGGTTAAATCACTAAAGGGGCAGGAGAGGTAAATGCCCAGCTGGTCTCCCCCACCTCCATTCTCTCCACTCCTCTGCACTCCAAGCCCAGGGCAGGGTCGTGGTGACCAATCCTGACATTTGGTTGCCACCCTGACATTCTCCATGGCTTTAGAGCCCTTCCCAGCACAGCTCTCCTTGAAGTTTCTGGTAACCAGACCCGTGTTTGCCGTCCCAGGTAGAGCGAGTGTCTGAGTCCGAGCATCTGGGTCCGAGCTACACCTGCACTGAGCTGCCTCCCAGAGCCACTGCCCAGGCCTCCGCACCATTTCCTCTGCCGCAATATGACAACAGCAAGGCATTAGTAAGGGCAGCCACTGTCGGTGAGTCTGTTCTATGAGCCGGGCCTCAGCGATTCACAGACGCCATCTCACTTCACCTTCAGAACAGGGCTGAGCAGGAGCAGTTACACCTGTGGAAGCCATGGCTGAGGATAAACAACTGGTCAAAGTCAGGCAGCCCGGAAGTGGAAGAGCTGGGTTGAGTCCAGACCACTGGCTTGAAAAGCCCGCTCTTCCCCTTCCACTCACTTGCGGTCCCCCGGGACATGCTATGCTCTTGCTTCAGCAGCTCAGAGTGGAACAAGCCACCGCTCTCACACCCACCCCACACCCACAATTCCCAGATGTCCCTCCCCGTCACCACCCACAGCTTACACCTCTGCAGAAAACTCAGACTGGGCAACTTGACCTGCCGCTCTGGGAAGGCTGTGGCCCTTCACTCTGGGGTCCCATCTCCAGCAAGCTGGGAAAGAGCCCCTGTGATACCTAGACGGACCGGGCAGCCCCATGACAGTGGTAGCTAGGTACATGATGAGAGAGGTGACAGTCACCATCTGCAGTGCTGGAGAAAGCCGGTGAACTGGGGAATGAGGGGAACACGAAGGGAGGCCTACAAGGAGGCCTGTCCTCTGCCTCTGAGCTGAGGTTTGGCCTCTCCGGGTTATGAGGAATTCCTCCACACCCTGCAGAGGGGTCAGCTCCTACATGGAGAGATTCTCCTGTGAGGTGAGGGCAGGGGTCTGTGTTTCCAGGGCCCAGGTGGGACAGGTTGACAAACCATTTCTGGTCCATGAGGCTTCCTATAAGACAGGCCTGGATTCTGTCTGAGGGCGCTGGGGACGGACTCCCCATTCCTGCTGCTTCAGTTGTGTGCGACCCTCGCATCCCCATTGTGGTGAAGAGAGGAAGGGGCAGATTGCCCTGACGGTTTTGGTTCATTGCACGGTTGATTTTGTTGGCCTGAGAAATGGGTAGTCATGGAAACCAGAAGGCTTGTTCTGGAAGGGCCCTACTAGCCTCGTGTTTCCATCTTACGTAATGCAGTTTCCAGAATTCTTCCCCCTGTGGTGTAACCATGAATGGATCCCAAAATCAATTTAGTGGATCACAACCAGAATTTTTTTAAAAAAGGAAATAGAATTGAATACAAAGGAAAATATCAGAGTGCCTTACACATATCAAGTCAGTTATTCTTTGGGGGCATTTTTATTTCAGTTCTATACATTTATGAGTGCAGTGGGTCACAGTATAAAATGTATTCTTATTGGAGCTGTGGTCCCAAATGTTTATAAACTGCTGCTAACCTGAGTCTCACCTTGACAGAAGGGAAAAGCTTGCTTTTATTTTTTTTTGAGAAGAAAAACATTTCTAGTACTCAAAAACTGGACACAACCTAAATAGTCATCAAAGGTAGAAGAGATAAATAAATTGGGGCATAATTCCCTGATGGGAATATTATATATATGGCAAAGAAGGTGAATGAACTATAGCTGTATACAGTAACATGGATGAATTGTATTAACATTGTGCTGAACATAAGAAGCAAGATGAAAAAGAACACATACTTTATGATTTAGCTTATGTAAAATTTTTAAAAGGAAAAACTAAAATCTATAGTTTAGGGATATATCCATAGGTGGTAAAAGATATAAAGGAAAGTGACCATATATATGAAGTCAGGGATATGGTTACCCGAGAAGGGAAGGGGGTTTCTTAACCCTGCTGATGCTTACCTGGGAATTCAGTTTAACATTATTAGTTAAATTATATGTCTATGTTATATGCATTTCTAGGTATTCATCGTTCATAGCTTTTTTTTTAGGTTTTTTTTGGGGGGGTAGGGGTGGGAGATAATCAGGTTTATTTATTTATTTATTTTTAGAGGAGGCACTGGAGATTGAACCCAGAACCTCAAGAATGCTAAGCATGCACTCTACCACTTGAGCTATACCCTCCCCCGTTCATCATTTTAAAAAAGATTGTAAAAGTACAGTGATCAAATTTGTACCTTTCAGTCTACATTTTTATTAGTTACTGGTTTTAATCACTTGCTGTAAAACATCTTGTCAGTGAAACACTCGCAGAAGCAATTATAAATTAAATTATGTCGGGGCCTGTTAGTTCTAGACTAACACCGTCCAATAGAAATTTCAGTGATAAAAGAAGTGCTGTGTATCTGTGCGGTGCAATAGGGGCTGCACTAGCCACTTGTGGCGATTGAGCATTTGAGATACTGCTAGTGTGACTGAGAAATTCAATTTTATATTTTATTTAAATTTATTCAGATTTACAAAACTACATGTGCCTAGTGGCTACCATATTGGATAATACCAGTTGAGGCCAATTTGCTTGGTATAATGAAATGTACTAATGCTTTGTTTTTAGACCAGCCTAAATTTGAATCCTATCTCTATTACTACCACCATGAGACTTTAGGCAGAATACTTGATTTTTCTAATCCTCAACATATCCATCTGTATAATGGGGATGTGAAGAGATACTTCTTAATCTTGATGTGAGTACTGTATTAACTTAATGAATGCAGACCACCTATCACAGACTCTGCCAGCAGTTGACGCTGAAGAAACGTTGGTTTCCTTCCCATACCTATGTGGCCATCTTGGAATTGTGGGAGCTCCAAATAAGGGCTGGATGAGAGAATTCAGATGATTTGGTGCAATCTACACCACATCTCTGTTGTCAGTTGCAAAGATCTGTCTTCAGGGCAGCAGCACCATCATTGCAACTCTTTAGCAGAACTTCTTTTATAGCTCAAACTCCAAAGAAACAGTTATGTCCATGTTTCCAAGAAGAAACACATATCCAAACACCAGCCCACCCCTTAGATATAGAAAAAGACCACCTACCCACACCAAATTTTGTTTGCTTTTGCCTAGTTTTGTTTCTTAGATTCAACAAGTATATACATTTTATTGTTAGGGAGCAGGATGCATTATTTATTTCTTCCCTCAGTGAGTAATTCTTCAGCATTTTTCCCTTTTGGTATGAATATTATATTGTATTATTATATTATATATTATTATTCATGTTACTAAAACTTAATTTATGTTCTCAACATGTTTTTTTACTTCTGTGTGTTTCTAATGTGTCTTAATATGTGACCAGAAACCTTGACGAATTTGCAGTGTTTGAAAAATGGAATTCTCATTTACAACTGATACAGGCTGAATTATGTCTCCCTCACCTCCAAATTCATGTGTTGAAGTCCTAACACCCAGCACCTCAGAATTTGACTGTATTTGGAGATAGGGTCTTTAAAGACGCAATTAAATTAAAATGAGGTCCTGAGTGTTGGTCTTATTCTAATATGGTTGATGTCCTTCTGAGAAGAGATTAGGACACAGGCAACACACATTGGAAAGACCATGTGAAGGCAAAGGGAAAATGACCATCTACAAACCAAGGAGAGAGGCTTCAGAATGAAACCAGTCCTACTGACACTCTGATCTTGGACTTCCAGCCTCCAGAACTGTGAGACAATAAATTCGTGTTGTTGAAGCCACCTGGTCTATAGTACCTCATTATGGCAGCTTGAGCAAATTTATACAACTTTCCTCTCATGAGGTTTCTCAGTTTATATATATCTGGCCAGATATTTTTTATCAGCTACCCGGACTCAATTGCTGCAGTTTATATTAAAATGTGCTGGTGGTTGAAATCAATTGCACACTTCTGTGTGAGCCAATAACGTGAGGCAAGTCTTTAAAAGGGTAGCACAATCGGTCTGAGATTGCACCATAGATATGCTATCTCCAAAACATGGGAAGTCAAGATCCCCCCTCCTTTTTTCCCCTTTTTTAAAAATTGAAGTATAGTCAGTTTACATTGTTGTGTCAATTTCTGGTGTATAGCATAATATTTCAGTCATACATATACATACATATATTTGTTTTCATGTTCTTTTTCATTATAGGTTACTACAAGACATTGAGTATGGTTCCCTGCACTATACAGTAGGACTTTACTGTTTATCTATTTTATATATAGTAGTGTGTATCTGCAAATCTTGAACTCCCAATTTATCCCTTCCCACTCCATTCCCCTCCTGGTAACCATAAGTTTGTTTTCTATGTCTGTGCATCTATTTCTGTTTTGTAAATAAGTTCATTTGTGTCTTTTTTTTTTTAGATTCCACATGTAAGTGATATCATATGGTATTTTTCTTTCTCCGTCTGACTTACTTCACCTACGATGATAATCTCTAGGTCCATCCATGTTGCTGTAAATGGAAATATTTCATTCTTTTCTATGGTTGAGTAGTATTCCATTGTATGTATGTGTATGTATATACACACACACACATACTACAACTTCTTTTTCCAGTCATCTGTCAATGGACATTTAGGTTACTTCCATGTCTTGGCTATTGTAAATAGTGCTGCTATGAACATTGGGGTGCATGTATCTTTTTGAATTAGAGTTCCCTCTGGATATATACCCAGGAGTGGGATTGCTGGATCATATGGTATGTCTATTTTTAGTCTTTTGAGGAATCTCCATACTGTTTTCCATAATGGCTGCACCAAACTACATTCCCACCAGCAGTGTAGGAGGATTCCCTTTTCTCTACACCCTCTCCAGCATTTATCATTTGTGGACGTTTTAGTGATGGCCATTCTGACTGGTGTGAGGTGATATACCTCATTGTAGTTTTGATTTGCATTTCTCTGATAATTAGCAATATTGAGCATCTTTTCATGTGCCTATTGGCCATTTGTATGTCTTCATTGCAGAATTGCTTGTTTAGGTTTTCTGCCCATTTTTGGATTGGGTTCTTTGTTTTCTTGCTATTAAGTTTTATGAGCTGTTTCTATATTCTGGAAATTAAGCCCTTGTCAGTTGCATCATTTGCAAATAGTTCTCCCCTTCTGTAGGTTTTCTTTTTGTTTTGTTTATGGGTTTCCTTTGCTGTGCAAAAACTTAAGAGTTTAATTAGGTCCCAATTGTTTATTTTTGCTTTTATTTGTATTGCCTGGGTAGACTGTCCTGGAGAACATTGCTAAGACATCAGAAAATTTTTTGCCCATGTTTTCTTCTCAGAGGTTTATAGTGTCTTGTCTTATGTTTAAGTCTTTAAGCCATTTTGAGTTTATTTTTGTGTACAGTGTGGAGTGTTCTAACTTCATTGATTTACATGCAGCTGTTTAGCTTTCCCAACACCACTTACTGAAGAGACTGTCTTTTCTCCATTATATATTCTTGCCTCCTTTGTCAAAGATTAATTAACTGTAGGTGTGTGGATTTATTTCTGGGCTCTCTGTTCTGTTCCATTGATTCATATGTCTGTTTCTGTGCCAATACCATGCTGTTTTGATTACTGTAGCTCTTTAGTATTGTCTGAAGTCTGAGAGGCTTATTCCTCCAGCTTCATTCTTTTCCTTCAGTATTGCTTTGGCAATTCTGCGTCTTTTGTCATTCCACACGAATTTTAGGATTTGTTCTAGCTCTGTGAAAAATGTCCTGGGTAATTTGACAGGGATCGCATTAAACCTATAGATTGCTTGGGTAGTATGGCCATTTTAACAATATTTATTCTTCCAATCCAAGAACATGGAATATCTTTCCATTTCTTAAATCCTCTTTAATTTCCTTTATCAATGTTTTGTAGTTCTCCATGTATAAGTCTTTCACCCCCTTGGTCACATTTATTCCTAAGTATTTTATTTTATTTTTTTGATGTGATTTTAAGAGGGATTGTTTTTTTACTTTTCTTTTCTGTTATTTCATTGTTAGTGTAAAGAAATGCAACTGATTTCTATATGTTAATCTTGTATATCCTGCTACCTTGCTGAATTCTTCGATTATTTCTAGTAATTTTTGTGTGGACCTTTTAGGGTTTTCTATATGTGGCATCATGTCATGCACATATAGTGACAATTTTACCTCTTCTCTTCCAATTTCCCCTTCACTCTTGACCCATCTGACCACACTTAGAACATTTTTCTCTTCTTTTTACCCCATTTTAAAAGGGGGGTAGAACTCATGCATTGTGCACCTACTATGTATCAAGCACTGGACTATGTGCATTGTGTACCCTTCATCTTCCCACCAACCCAAGGAGATGGGTATTAATACCTCTCTTCCATTATACAGGTGAGGAAGCTGAGACTAAGAGAGGTTAAATAGATTGTCTGTCCAAGGTCATATATCTGATAAATGGAGGGTCAAGATTCAAACAAATTCTATGTAATTTCATTAAATCCCTTTGCAATGAGAGGAGGGCCTTCATTCTGTGTGACTTCAGTGGATCAGAACCTTGCCTCACTATTCCTTTGGCTTCTCATTCAGAAATCTTCCCGTCCCTCCATTTTAGCCACCCACCCCCATAGCCACACTCTGGACCTGATCATCTGTCAGAAGTGCACTGTATTTAAAATCTCCATATCAGACCTGCCCCTCGGAACACTACCTCCTCTCTCTCCCTCATTCATTCACGCCCAGGATGACTGTCCTTCAGCCTCATCAAGACCTTTGGTTTCTTTTCGACGCTTTGGCTTTGCTTCCTTCTGGAGTTCACTTCTTGGAGTTATATGCATCTTAGACTCCGCTGTCCATCACTTCCACTTGCACATGTCCTCGGTTCCTTCACACACTGTCCTTCTGTACCCTCTGCCAGCAAAACCCAACCCCGATCACCTCAACTGCCTTCTTCCTCTACACTTGCATGTGAGTTAGTAATGAAAGCTATGACAATTACCCACAGATTCATACCACTATCAGTTTATGATCTCATACTCAACTGGGTTCTTAGCTCTCTGGAAATCATTTTGGCTTCTACAGTCAAGCCCCACTTCTCAAAAGCAGACACAAAACCTGAAAACTTTCTTCATTTTCCTGAAACCTCCACCTACCACTTCATTTTCAACAGAAGACCTTTCCTGCTCTTTCACAAAGGAAATGGAAATCACAAAGAGGAAGTCCCTCAGCCTCCCGCCACCAGCCCTCCAGACCCTCCTGCATCTGCACTCTCCTGCCCTCCTTCTGCAGAGAAGAGGCCCCTCCTCCTGTCAAGGGCTCCTACCACTTCCTTCCTTCCAAGTGCTCAGGAACCTTGCTCTATCAAAGAGCGTCCATATGTAGCTTCCCCCTTCGCTCTACCTCTTCTCACCAACATTTACAAACTCCTATTTAAAAACAAAACGAAACCAAATCTGTCTGCTGTTTCTACATGCCTTCTTGATTCCAGCCGTGCTCCCTCGTCCCTGTCACAGGCAGCCATTTTGAGGTGACTCACCTCCCTCACCTCAACCCGTCACCATCTAGCTCCCTTCCTTGCTGTCCACTGAAACCTCTTACTGAGGTCCCTCATGGCTGCCTTATTGCTGAATCCAGGGTCACTTATTAGTCTGTGTCACACCAAACTCTTGGCATCAAATGGCTGGTGCCTGAGACTCCAGTGGCTGCCGAGCCCCATAGCTGCAGGTGTGGCCTCTCTTCTCCGACTGCCTTTCCTCTTGTCAGTTTCAGATGCCTCCTCTTCTGCTGTCCTTCCAAGCAAGGTCTCCAAGGAGCATCTGGCATGGGGCCTCCTCCTTACTCCTGCACTCCCCCAGGACTTTTTTTTCCCCTAACCTTCTACATGTTGATGCCATCCACACCTGTGTCCGCAGTCAGACCGCGCTCATGAACTCCACGTTTGTACATCCAACTAACCAGCCAACACCTCCCCTTGGAGATCTCATCTCCCCTTCCCAACCCACCTAAACTCAGTCCTGTGTAAAACTGAATTCATTACCTTCTCCACACAATGGTTTTCTTCCTGGCGTTTTTCTCCAGGAGATGGTGTTTCCATTAACCCAGCTCTCCCAGCCAGAAACCTGAGGTCAGCCATGACTCTTTCCTGTCCCTCAGCCTCATCCAACTAAGTCTTCAGTCAACAAATCCTGGCAGTGTGACTTCTGAATCCTTCTGTTTCTGTCCCTTGCTGTCCTTTCTAGTCTAGTCTAGTTTAATTCACATCACTGCCATCTCTCACAGTGGTGGCCTTGTGTATATTTGCTGCACTGCTTGAGAATATTCAATTTTGCTGTAAAAGGCAAGAGAACAAATGGGAGGCATGGAACTCAGAAGGTGTGTTGGGCATGAATAAGTAATTTATTAACCTGGAAGATGCATAAAATAAGCCAAGTAAGAAGAGCATATTTGTGTGAACATGGAGAAGGGTGGAAAGACCAAAGATGCACGAATACTCTTGATATATACGATAAATAAGCCTGAGGTACACGAGGCATACTGCTTTTATACCAGGCTCATGCAGCACTACAGAAGTCTTAATTCAGGCACTCATTTGGTAACACCCATTCTAGCCCCATGTGTCCTCTTCCTAAGAAACACAAAGAAATCCTTAGCTGTTCAGCAGACTTATTGACAAGCTACCACTCTGGCCAGGTACACTTGTCTCTGCATCTCTCAGAGGAAGTATGTGCCATTGATCCCAGGCACTTTCTGTCTGTAGACCCCTGGTTCAGACCTCAACTCTGATGCGTGTAACCACACCATCAACAGGGAAGGCTGTTGCGGCAGAGACAGAGAGACAGGATGTGTGCCCACTGCGTGCTCCAGGATTCAGGAAGTGTAGTACTTCTGCTTATTTGCACCCTCTGTGCAGTGTATAAATCTACCCCATCTCTTCCCCTTTGCCGTTTGCTGTGTGTTGTAAAGTTTGCTGATAAAACTGTGTGATTCAACCTTTTTCATGGGCAGTGCATCTTTGTTTTCTCTGACCTCTCATGTAGCTCACCTGGTCGTGTCCTTGGAGGCTACCATTGTGTTAAAGTGATTTCCCACATGACAGGTGGATTGCACTCATGGCCTCAATCCTTCACCCATCCCTATATGCACGGCCTTTGTCATGGGACTTTACAGCTCCTCCTCTCAAGGGGCAAAATGTATTTTCCTGCCCTTTGAAATTGAGCTCAGCCAAGTGGTGTGCTTTTCTCCATAGAATGTTAGCAGACATCATGTCAGCAGAGGCATGAAAGAGACCTGGACTTTGGGCTTGCTCCACTGCATGCCTTCCATCTATGGAAGAGGGGTGTGCCCAAGTTTGTCTACTGTTACCAAGAGGAGAGCAAAAACACAGGGTGTAGAGCCATGGCCAGCCAAACCCAGTGTAGATCAGCTGATAGTCCTAACTTGCCCAGCCTAGATGAGTCATCTATCAACTGATCCACATACTCGCTAAAATAATATTGGATGTTATTTCCAGCCACTGGGTTTGGGATATTTTCTTACACAGTAGTAGTCAACATATATACTCATCTGGACAAATTCTGTAGCTTCCTGACTTTTGTTCCTGCCTACAGTGCTCCCTTCCAGTCCATTTCCTACTGAAGGCGTAGTACTCTTGTCACACATGGATTTGATCATCTTATCCCCTTTCTTAAACCATCCAATGAATCTTTTCTTTATCTTTAGGATAAATTACAAAATCTGGCCCCTGCTTGTTTATCTAGCCAGCCTCATCTCTTGGCATTAGCCTCTTCTCTCTCTAAACTTTAAATACGCTGAACTATTTGCAGATCCCTGACCGATGGAGACATTCTCTCTCGCCTCCAGGCCTGGGGACAGGTTGTTTTCTCCACAGGAGGGCATGTATTAGTTTACTGGGGCTGCCATTACACAGTAGTACCACAAACCGAGTGGCTTAAAACAACAAAAATTAATTGTATTCCAGTTCTGGAGGCCAGAATTCCTAAACCAAATTATAAGCAGGACCCAGGCTCCCTCTGAAACCAAGAGGGGAGAATGCTTCCTTGCCTCTTCCTAGCTTTTGGTACTTGCACAATTCTTGGCATCCCTTGACTTGCAGCTGCTGCACTTCAGTCTCTGCCTCTATCATCACATGATATTTTCCCCTCATGTCTTCACATCCTTTTCTTATAAGGACACAAGTCATATTGAATCAAGGACCCATTTTACCCCAGTATCTGTATCTTCCCCCCTCCCCAGCCCAGGTTTATTAGGATATGACTGACAAACAACATTGTGTAAGTTTAGGGTATACAACATGATGATTTGATACATGTACTTATTACAAAATGATACCATAATATGATTAGTTATCATCTCCATCACCACACATAATTAACATTTCTTTTTTGTGGTAAGAACATTTAGGATCTATTCTGTTAGCAACTTTCAAGTGTATGATATAGTATAGTTAACTATAGTCACTGCGCTGTGCATTAGATCCCCAGATCGTATTCATCTCAAAACTGAAAGTTTGTGCCCTTTGACCACCATCTCCCCATTCCCATATATATATCACATGTTATTTATCCACTCATCTGAGCTGTACTTTCTTGTTTCTTTGCATGCATTATATTATTTTGTTGAAAACTAGACATTTAAAATTTTTTTCATGTAGTACTTTGGATTCTCTGCCCCACTTCTGGGATTTGTTGTTGCTTGCCATGTGTTGTAGTTGTTTGTTTCTTTGTTCGGTGATTTTGCTAAACTACTTTTGTAAAGACTGTATTCTTTGCAATGAGTGGTGAATGAGGTCTCTGTTCCTTTAGCTCAGTGGTCAGCTCATCATTTGACAGAGATTTCCATAAACATTTTGAATCAAATTTTAAAGAAAGAAAGAAGAATATATTCTCCAGGTTCTTGAGGATTTGTTCTGTGTTGGGATAATCCTTCAAATCTCAGCCAGGAGGTTTACAGTCCTGCCTTAACCTTCACTTCCTACTCACTCGGAGCATAAAGAGCAGCTAGATGTGGAAGTTTATGCTTTTCTCAGGCCTTTTTTGAACATGCATTTTGCCCTGGATATGTATGTGGCCTTCCAGTTTCCCCAGCCAACAAGGTAGCTTGTCAAAACCCTTATTCCCCAAGGAACCTTACACCCAGCTTTTCCTGCCAGGCTGTCATTGTTTCTATTGTTTGCCCCAGTGTTATTTTTTGCCCCAGGTGGTAGTGATACAGGAAAATGGGGCACGAGAGGATGGCTCCATCAAGTGAGGGTCCTTGGTTTTGTGCAGGAAAGAATTCAAGAGCGAGCCACAGTTGAGTAAAATAGATTTATTCAGAGAGATGTACCCTCCGTAAACAGAGTGCAGGCCATCTAAGAAGGCCAGAGAGGCCACAAGGCATGGAGGTGGTTAAAGCGAAAGTAGGTTTACACACCCCATAGACAGAGTGCCGGCCGTCTCAGAAGGCAAGAGAGAGCAACGAGGTGAGAAGCAGCGGCCTCAGAGCATGAGGTCATCTAGGAAAGTGAGATCGGCCACGAGGGGTGGGGGTGGGGGGGTAGTTTTTATGGGCTTGGCAGCTTCACATGCTAACAAGTGGGAGGATTATTTCAATTTGGGGGAAGGGGCTGGCATTCTCAGGAACTGGGCCACCACCCACTTTTTGACCCTTTCTGGTTAGTCTGGGAACTGTCCTGGCGCCTGTGGGAGTGTCATTTACCACACTAATACATTACAATGAGCTAATATATTATAACGAAGCTCAGTGTCCACTGGGAGTCAAACTTCCCGCCATCTTGGGCCTCAAGGTCTACTGGGAGTTGAATCTTCTGCCATCTTGGTGTTAATTGCTGTGTCACTCCTTTAATGGCTGCACCCTGTCCCCTTCCCTCCTGTCTCAGTAGTGGCTTTCCTTTCAATGTTTTTGAGGAAGGCCCCTTCTCCACCCTGAGAGGGCTCTGATTTAGGGGAAACAAAGTGAGTACCTTGTGCCGGTCCTTCAGGAAACCCCCAGACAGGTCAAAACAGACAAAAACTGTTCCCAGGGATTAAGGTCTGCTCTGGTCCCTCTATAACCAGGTACAATGGGAATGCAGGCTGCTGTCTTCAAAATCACTGCCACATTGCAGAGGGAGGTGGGACTAGGGTGAGTTAAAATGCCACACGACTCTCCTATGTTTTCATGGCCTTTCCCTTAGTTAAGCATTCACTTGGTTGCTGTTAACCTTTCATTACCGTCCAGAGCTCTGAGAAGATTTCTCTGGACAGTTTTCCCCAGGTTTTTCAATGATTCTAGGGGTGGACAGCCCCCTGGGTTTTCTTACCCTGCCTGTATTAATCTGCTCAGGCTCCTACAACAAAATACCACAGAATGAGTGGCTTCAATAACTGAAATTTATTTTTTCACAGTTCTGGAGGCTAGAAGTCTAACATTAAGGTGCCATCAGTGTTGGTTTCTGGTGAAGCCTCTCTTCCTGCTTTCTCACTGTGCTCTCACATGGCCTCTTCTCCGTGCACACACGGAGAAAGAAAGAGCTCTCTGGTGTCTCTTCCTTTTCTTGTAAGGACACCAGTCTGATCAGATCAGGGCTCCACTGTTATGACCTCATCTAACTTTAATTACCTCCTAAAGGCTCTGTGTCCAAATACAGTCACATTGGGGGTTATGGCTTCAACAAATTGATTTTAGAGGGATACAGTGCAGTCCATAACACCACCATTTGCATGACTTTATTATTATTATTATTTCAATAAAATAAAAAGCCTTCCCCCTAATGCTTTATCTTCCATCCTCCCGGAAGATTTTTTTAAAAGGCCACTTGCAAGGAAGTTTGGGAGACCTAGTGTTTATTTTTTCATTCTCTATATTGGGAGGCAGCAAAGGAGAAGGGAGTTGAGAAACTCTTTGGCATAATGAAAAACAGTGCCTTCTCTGCTGGTATTTAACAGGCTAAACTCTCCTGGGGAAACGTGATGGAGAGGATAGAACTAGAGAGTACCTCATTCTGATTCTGGGCTTGCATTGCTCATGGTGCCTCTTTGGTTTCAGTTGTTTCATTAATGGACAGCAATTTTATGTAGTCTCCTAAGACCCAAGCATTGTTCCTCATTGCTCCATATTGCCAGATATTTTATGAGAGTTTTAGCATCTATAGTCACATATTTCCATGTACGGTATCAATTTTGATGGACATGTTTTATTTTTAAGCCAAATCAGTACTTTTAAAACTGAGTCACGCTGACAGGACTGATATTTATCCAATTATATGTGTCTAGATATAGATATTTGAATTTCCAGGGTAACTGAAAACATTTTAAATGTCATTCATACCCATCACATCTGTTTTTAAATTGTGGTTTCATTTTCACCAAAATGTTCGCCTTTGTTCAAAATCATTAATCCATTAAGTTCAGGGAAGTTTAGCAGGGGAAATTAATGTGGTCTCTGAATTATATAATAATCTGGTTTGAATCTGAATATCTTCACTTCCTTGAATTGACAGCAATATTCACATTTTTAGCCTGTGGTTTCGAGTTCAGTGTGTGCAGATGTCTTCTCACCTCAGTGAGAAAAGACAACCCCATGATTCATTTGAACTCTAGTTGGTTGAATTTCTTAGACTTTTTAAATTACCGAGATCTCAGGCTCAAGAAAGCAGCTCAGTAAATCTCACAAATGACCACAAATTAATAATCTCACTGCCTTAAAATAAAATAAATATTCATTATCTGCCTTATTGTTTTTACACACGGCCCCTAAACTTGCAAAGCTTGAAAGTACACACATGGAACAATTCTCCTTCTTGCGCCACTTCATCTGCAATGGATGACTTTGCCTAATGAGGTCATTATTCTCCTAATGATCGTTGCAGTAAAAGGTAGCCACACCAACCCTCTGCTTTGGACTTGAATAAACCAGTGAAACATATTTTTTAACCATTTATTGTCTGTGACCCATAAGTGACAAATGAATTCTGCTTTCCTATAGATGATCAAGTGTTTCAGAGCTCTGCAGTCTTCTTCCCTTTAATACCCAAATCACTACAATTCAAATGCCAGAGAATGCCTAGAAGTCCAATGTCCTTTCTCAGATATTTCCAGGGATTTTCAGAGTGTTGGTATCCCCCTGATTGTCTCCTGCTGTTCCTCTGGGTCACCTCTGATCATCTCATTATTTTTTCTCTCTGCTGCCTCGGCCTCTTCTAGTCTATTTCACCCTATGGCCAGCTTTTGCCTTATCCACCAAGATGACCATTAATTCAAGTCTGCTGCTGTGTTGTGCTGGTTAATCAGCTTTAGTTGAGACATATAAACAACGGAAAGGAATTACAATATATGAAAGGGAAAACCAACAATCATTATTGTGTGTCGCTGTTCTCCCAGATCATCACCATGAACAGGAAAGTCCCTTAATGGCCATGTCCTCTCTTGGGCCAGAACTTTTGTCCTATTCTGGGGTCTGTTCCTCATCTCTGTAAAAACCACTTCTATCCACCACTTCATTCTCTTTCATAGTCTCCAGTGCAAGCCTCACATCAGGTAACACTAAGTTCCTCCACCCAAGGACATACCTTTCATTTTATTGTGCGGAGCAGTTTAGCTTTTCTCTGACTCGACCTCTAACCCCTAGACCAGGCAGTGCCCTTGAATCACCAAAAAGCCCATCAAAGTGCCTTCAAAAGAACAGCATCTCCCCAAAACGAGTTCTGCCCCCAACTGCCAGAGCAACCTGTACACACTGAACATAGCTTCTAATATGTCAGATTTTTAAACCACTTTGTTTTAAAATGATTTCAAGCATGCATAAGAGTTATCAGAATAGGACAAAGAAACCCAGTGTGCTCTTGACCCAGATTTACCAAGTATTACCATTTTCTCAGACTTACGTGATCATTCTCTCTCCATATTATTTTCTGAACCATTTGGGAATAAGTTGCCTACACTGACTCTTAAACAGTTCTGTGTGTATTTCCTAAGAGCAAGGTCATCACCAGTAATGTGACAAACCAACATCATGTGCCTGCTGATGTGATGCCCTGAGAAGGACACACATCACTTCTAGCATATTCCTGCCCAAAAAGCATAACACGAGTCTAGTCATGAACAAATACAGTACACACCTCAAATGGGGGACCTCCTATAAAATAACCAGTATGTGTTCTTCAAACATACCACAATCAGGAAAGAGAATAAGGCCTAGGGAACGGGTCCAGAATATAGGAGACCAGAGATATGTGACAGCTGGATTCCATGCACCATCTCAGGCTGGATCCTAAAGCACAAAAACAAAAACAAAAATCACACAAAGCATTATTAAGATAGTTGGTCAACTCTAAATATGAACTGTAGATTAGACAATAATGTTGTATCTGTGTTCTATCTCATAATTTTGATAATTTTACTGTGGTTATGTATGTTAACAGATTTTTGTGTGTGACCACACGTGTTTATGTGAAGTATCTTCAATTTCTCCCTAGCAAGCAGTCACACCCGGTTAGTTTTGTTAGGCAAGGCATTATTTGCTGAAAGTATCAAGGGACCTAGACCTCAGGGTCATATGAAATGAATATACCTTTTCTCTTGGAGAGAATCCTATTCCTAGAAGAGCCAACACTCGCCTCTCTCTCGTCTGGCTAGCACTTAAGTTACTGGTTAACATCTTCACCAGGATGAGCCCTTACTAAGTGCCCAAGGTGGGGCTGTGGGAGCTCAGATACATCCCGGGTCAAGGAAGAGGGACAGTGGAGACACAGACAGAGCTTTCCTCCTTCAGGTCAAGGTGAAATATGCAGCAATTGGTTGTAGGGACCTCACACTTGTGGCTCAACAAACTTCTTCAGGTTTCTTGTGCTGAGCTGGTTGTGCACGCATGTGGTTACTGCAGGAAACTGTCAGTGACATCCAGGCTGTCAGAAGGAGATGAGAAATCAAGCGCTATTCTGATCAGTCCTGTGGGGAAGAGTTATAATATGTGTTGCAAACCGACGCAGGATAGCAGAGTTCAGTCCAGGACTCTTGAGACAGTGGCTGATGCTCAGACATTGATTTTATTATTTACATGAAGCTTTACAAAATGATTCTGGTGGCCTGAATAAGCAGCAATACATCAGACTGCCCAGATTCAAATCTCAGCTCTGGCATCAAGCAGCCATGTGACTCTGGGCAAGCTACTTTATCTCCTTGGGGCTCTTGTCTCTCCTCTGTAAAGTAATGTATGAGTTTTCTATTGCTACTGTAACAAACTAGCCACAAACGACTGACTTCAAACAGCACAGACTTGCTTTCTTAAGAGTTCTGGAGGTCAGAGGTCTGGAACCACTTTCACGGAGCTAAAATCAAGGTGTCAATAGATCAGCATTCCTTCCGGAGGCTCCAGAAGAGAATCCACTTCCTTGCCTTTTGCAGATTTCAGAGCTGCATTCCTTGCATGGCTTCGCTCAAGGCCTCTTCTTCCACCTTCACGGTCAGCAGTGGAGCATCTTCTCTCCTCTCTGAACTCTGCTTCATCCCTCACATCCTCTTCTGGTGCCTCTGAGCCTCCTACTTCCCTCTTATAAGGACCCTTACGTTGGCCCACCTGGAATAATTAGTGATAATCTCCCCATCTCAAAAACATTTAACTTAATCATGTTTGCAAAGTCCTCTTAACCATGTAAAGTAACATTCACAGGTTCTAGGAATAAGTATCTTCACATCCTTGGTGGGGGGCGGGGAGCAACATTCATTCTACTACAAATGGATATGATAATTTTGCACAACTTAGAGGGTGGTTATGAAAAGTAAATGAGATAAAGCACATAAAGGCACCTGGCATGTATAAAATGCTTTACAGATATTAGCTGTTGTTAAGACCAAAATAAGACTGTAAAAATAGATTTTTTTCAAGAAAAGAAAGAAAAGAGTTAATTTACATAGGGAGCGGAAGCATACTGGAAAGTTTTCAATTCAAATCAATGATTAGTGAGAGAAAATAGGTAAGCTTTCTTCCTTTTCTTCCTTATTCTGATGAATAAACATGTACAAATCACATAGAGCCTAAAGAGTTAAATTTTGAACTCTCATCACCAGACATTTTCCTTTCTATTAAATGAAATACCAGATAAAACCCTGTTCTTAATGCCTTTCATCACCTAATCAGTAAATTGCCCCTTCCTCCCTTAATGTTTCATCCTTTACTTTGTTATTTTCTCCTTCAGGCAGGAAATAGAACTTCTGGACCCCATTCCAGCTGCCTTATTCTACTTTTCACTAACCTTAAAGACCGTGGTTATGGAATAAAAGTGGGTTTCATTACACTGTGCTTTAATAGGACCCCTTCTAGGTATAAGTGATAGAAAGCCCACTCGAACTGTTTTTGTTTTTTTTTTTTTTAAAGCAGGAAGTGGTAGTGGTGGGAATTTATGGCTTGTGTAACTGGGTTGGTTGCTAGAATGTGGCAACTTCAAGAGTGAATGACTTAGTCGCCTACTAACAGCACTTACAGAGATGGTCTCAGTGAAGAAAGCCATCTTGCCCAAGATCACTCAGTCATCCCAGCTTCCGATCATCCCACAGGATTGCTGAGGCCTTCTTGTGACCACATGATAATTCAACTTCTTCTGCCCACTCCCGTTTTCTTATCTTTCCTTCCTTACCGTGGGTGTGTGCTTCCAAGGAAACTCAAATAGAACTCCTGAACACTGATCTCTGTCTCACAGTGTACTTCCAGGAAACCCAGTCTCTAAGAATAACTGAAATGTCCCAGTGTTTCAGGTAGATCAGACCCAAGAATGCAAACATCGTCATCATTTATCTCCAAACCTCTCAATCCTTCCCCAGCTACTGATCAGATTTTGTGTTGGCGTAATTCTTATGCAGCTTCTTAGCACTAGGTAGTGGAGATGGTCTATGATAGCAGCAGCCTTACATCATTCACAGAGAGAGAAAAGCTTCATTCCTCTCCTCCATAGTCCCTAACAACTCCCTCCTCATGTAGATAACTCAAATTGGCCTTGTTTGGATCAAATGCACACCCCAGGGACAATCACTATGTCCAGGGAAATGAAGTCCTCTCACTGGTCATCCTTAAGCAAGGACAGTGGGGCCACATAACTAATGGACACATATAAGTGGATGCATGACAGTTCTGAAAAGAATAGCACACATAGTAGAGATAAAAGGAACAGAAATCCATTTTTCCTCGTCACCAGGAACGAAATTCACTAAGAATTTTCATGCGATAACATACCTCCCTTTTGTCAGCGTTTCATATATACTTGGAATAAATTAAGAGTCTAATTTTTTAATTTGACAAATCAAGAAGGAATTATACTCAGGATGCAAAGTCAAGGAATTAGTTAGCAATTCTTTTTATTTTCCCCCTCAGCAAGGGGTGTCTAGGATTTCAATTACAAGCATGATGGTCTTGATCATTACTGCCTACTGGAAGGGGTGAGTACTTTCTCACATTCTCCACAGTCTAACTTGACACTAACAGCTTAGGAGGCAATGGAAGCCTGGTGTCTGGGAGGAGATAAACTGTTAGCTAATGCATAGAGGTTCAGTTTTCTTTATTCTCTGTGTCCAGTCAATACAAGTCAACCAAAACCTGTTGTTGCTCCTTTATCAAACTCCCTGCCTGTCTTTTCAAAGAGCAGAGCACATTGAAATTTACTTGAACAGTGTTCTCAAAAGGGAAGTTATTTTCCATAAAAGAAAAATTTTACTCTTCATTGCAACTGATCTATCTCTCTTCCTCCAGCTGTGAAACTGATTGAGGTTCTTAAAGGCTCTCAAGGCATCTCTACTTACAGCCTTGTGATTACTTTTATAAAGAAAAAAAAGCAATAGGAGGGAACGGTTGATTACCCACAAAAAAATCTTTTTTTAATTGAAGTGTAGTTGATTTACGATATTGTGTTAGTTTTCAGTGTATGGCAAAGTGATTCAGTTTTATATATATATTCTTTTTCATAGTCTTTTCCACTATGGTTTATTACAGGATATTGTGTATATTTCCTTGTGCTATACAGTAGGACCTTGTTGTTTATCTATCTTATATATAGTAGTTTGTATTTACTAATCCTAGATTCCTAATTTATCCCTCCCCATCCCATTTCCCCACTGGTAACCATAAATTTGTTTTCTCTGTCTGTGAGTCTGTTTCTCTTTTGTAAATAAGTTCATTTCTGTCATATTTTAGATTCCATATGTAAGTGCTATCACATGGTATTTGTCTTTCTCATTCTGACTTACTTCATTCGGTATGATAGTCTCTGTGTCCATCCATGTTGCTGCAAATGGCATTATTTCATTCTTTTTTATGGCTGAGTAGTATTCCATTGTGTATGTATACTACATCTTCTTTAGCCAGTCATCTGTTGATAGATATTTAGGTTGCTTCCATGTCTTGCCTATTGTAAATAGCGCTGCTATGAACATTAGGATGAATGTATCTTTTTGAATTAGAATTTTCTCCAGATATATGCCCAGCAATGGGATTGCTAGATCATATGGCAACTCTATTTTTAGTTTTTTAAGGAACCTCTATACTGTTTTCCATAGTGGATGCACCAATTTACATTCCCCCCAACACTGTAGGAGGGTCCCCTTTTCTCCACACCCTCTCCAGCATTTGTTATTTGTAGATTTTTAATGGTGGCCATTCTGACTGCTGTGAGGTGGTACATCATTGTAGTTTTGATTTGCATTTCTCTGATAATTAGCAATGTTGACAGTCTTTTCATGTGCTTATTGGCCATCTCTATGTCTTCTTTGGAGAAATATGTATTTAGGTCTTCTGCCCATTCTTTGATTGGGTTGTTTGGTTTTTTTGTTACTGTATAAACTGTTTGTATATTCTGGAAATTAAGCCATTGTCAGTTGCATCATTTGCAAATATTTTCTCCCAGTCCATGGGTTGTCTTTTCATTTTTTTTATGGTTTCCTTTGCTCTGCAAAAGCTTATAAGTTTGATTAGGTCTCATTTGTTTATTTTTATTTTTATTTCTATTGCCTTGGGAGACTGACCTAAGGAAACATTGATACAATTTATGATAGAGAATATTTTGCCTATATTCTCTTCTAGGAGTTTTGTGGAGTCATGTCTTATATTTTGAGTTTATTTTTGTGTATGGAGTGAAGGAGTGTTCTAACTTCATTGATTTAAATGCGGCTGTCCAGGTTTCCCAATACCGCTTGCCAAAGAGACTTTCTCCATTGTATCTTCTTGCCTCCTTTGTCAAAGATTAATTGATTGTAGGTGTGTGGGTTTATTTCTGGGTTCTCTATTCTGTTCCATTGATGCATATGTCTGTTTTTTGCAAATACCACACTGTTCGATTACTGTAGCTCTGTAGTATTGTCTGAAGTCTGGGAGGGTTTTGTCTCCAACTTTGTTTTTTTTCCCTCAGGATTGCTTTGGCAATTCTGAGTCTTTTATTGTTCCATGTAAATTTTAGAATTATTTGTTCTAGTTCTGTGAAAAGTGTCATGGATAATTTGATAGGGTTCACATTAAATATGTAGATTGCTTTGGGTAGTGTGGTCATTTTACACCCCAACCATGGAAGCAGCGATCTGTTCAGATGTCTTGTAGGCACTGAGTTTACAAAGTGCCTGTAGCATAAATCCATGGATTGCACAGCTGCTAGGACACTCAGATTTCAGCTCTGCTTCTGAAGGCACTTGGCCCCTGGGGATGGGTTTGGATTTCAGCCCTATTTCCCACATGTGGGCAACCCACCAGAGCTTGCAAGCTCCCAGAGCTCACAGAGCTGGAGCCACGCCCACTGTGGTCACACTTAGAATGAGTCTGCTATGGCAGCGCAGCCCCTCCCTTTGAGCACACATGTTAACGTCAGTGGTGGACCTGGGCTTCTTCCTGTGCACACCCCCGGTTGTGCCCTGGAGCACGCTCTAGCCCCTTTAGGCTGTCTCAATGCAGCCAGCCCCAGTCTTCTCCCTGGGTCTGTCCTCTGAAGCCCAAGTCTCAGCACTGAGCCCCCATGTGCACCAGCAGATGCATGTCTCAGGCTGGGGAGTGCAGCGAGGTGGTGCCGACCCTCTACATTCTGGTCTCTCTCTGTTCTGCCCACCCTAGATGGACTGCTGCACTCTCTTCCGAGCCTCTGAAGCTCCCTTTCTGTCCTAGCTGATCTCTCCGCTGTTTAAGGGGCTTTCCAAGGTGAGGGAACTTTTCCTGTCCTTTTTTCCTTCATCTTACTCGGTTATGAACCATCTTTCTTGCAAGTTAGGTTTTATGAGATCTTCTGCCAGGGTTCAGCAGGTATTCTGTGAAAATCGTTCTATATGTAGATGTGTTTCTGATATATTTGTGACAGCAGGTGAGCTCCATGTCCTTCTATTCTTCTATCTTGATCTGGTCACCTCCAAAAATACTTTTTTTGAATTTTCTTCTCAAATTGTGGAGGAAGGAGAAAGGAACATACAAGGAATGTTATTTCCTAGTGTGTGAGTGTTCATGGTCCCCTTCCCACTGATTCCACAGCAGACCACAGGCATCAGAAGGTAGATGTGAAAACATGAGAGAGACTTAAAGATTAAGCTAGGATAAGGGAAGATCAACCAGTGGCTGAGGGAGAGAAAAGAGGGGAGAGGTAGAGAGGTGAAGACCTTGATAAGTTTCAGAGAACTTGGTGGAGGATCAGTTATCCCCGTGGAAGGGTTTGAGAGTGGCAAAATGAGGGAGAGCAGATTTCAAGATGTTTTTTCCTCATCAGGCATATATGTCTCACTTCCATAATTATGTGAGAAAGTAAGCACAGGTGTGAATTACTTTCTGTATCAGGCGAAGACCAGTCAGAAAAACAGAAACCATCATACTTCAACAGAGGGAATGTCACACCAGGAATTTGTTACATGGATGGAAAGTGGAGAATCCCAACATGGGTGCAGAGGCAACGTAAAGACGAATAACCACAGGAAGTGGTGACCACCCTCAGGGCTGGAGGGAACATGGGAGGAGATGGTGTAACTCAAGCCCAGAAGCAAGGACCATCTAGCAGGAGCTCAAACTACAGTGGTGATGGCCAGCAGGAGCTCATGCCACAGAGTGAAAGACTGACTGGTGGAAGCTGGAGCCTCCATTGGAAATGCAGCCACTTCCCAGATGCCACTTGAAGCAGAGAGCTGGGGGAAGAAACACTCTGGCTTCTTCTCTCTTGCCCCTCATTCCCCAGTTTGGCTGAACATACCAGAAGCCAGAGGGCCAAGAAGCCCGGCAAATACAATTCTCTCTGAAACAGAACAGAGCAAGGAGAGGGTGAGGAATAGATCCCAGAGCAAAGAGGCAAATAACTGGAATGTAACATGATTGTCTAACTGTGTTTCTTTGAATTCCTCTCTGTGTGTAACTGAACCATGAAGCCAACTGTCCTTTATGTGGGTTACACATGATTCAAGAGCAATGTAGAAGGTCACAGTTGAGTAACTTTCCTTTAATATTAAAAAGTGAGAAATAATATTCCTTTACCCTTTGTCTTAATTCTGCAGCTTGCCTCAAGTAGTTTATAAACAGCAACCAAAAGAGTTCAGGTCTCTCCTTCATTTTTTTCCTTCTTTTGTTCCCTTTTTCCTCTCCAATTCCTTCTTTTACCTCTCTATTCACTATAGCTGTTGTACAGTCACCCTTATGCAGTTGGTAAACTTTGATCTCACAGTGGGGTTACCATCCTACCCTTCTGTCTCTTTCATGTCCTGAAGATTATAGTGATATTCAGGGGAAAAAATGCTAAATCTGGCTTTTGGCATCTACCACATCTGACATACCTTTGTTCTGACCCTATTTACATACCTCACCTAGAAAAATGCCATGTCCACCTGGCAGTACTACAGTCATTAAAACATTTTGGTATATTTGTTATGTTTCCTTTTCCTGTAGTTGTTTTGGGAGTGATTTTGGATGGGGTTGGCATGGTCAAGCTTTTATTCTGGTACCATGGTTAGAAGTATAGCCAAATTGCTTGGGTTTCAAATCACAACTGGCTTCCTAATTGCATGACCTTGGCCAAGTAACTTAACTGCTCTGGGTCTGTTTCCTCATCTGTAAATGTAATCATAATAATAGAAACTAATTTAAAGATTCAATTGTTAGAATAAAATGAATTTATTTATATACTGAATTTATATGTATGTATATGTGTCTTTGTATACACACGTATATATGTATCAACTCAAATATACATATATATGTGTATATATGTACATACACATGTACACACACACATAGCTTAGAAAATTGGCATAATGTAAGCATTCTATGAATGTCAACCATCACTATTGTTATTTTTTTCTCAATAAGACTGTAAATGCTGTTCCAGACTGTCAAAAGATATCACATCTATTTAATGTTTTGTACCTAGCATGAAATCATGGCTAGTTGGATGACTTTTTAAAACTTGCCACTTGATAACCGATCAGTCAAAAAGTTAATTCACTGTGTAAAACACATCCCATGATTTGCACTGTTATTTGTGTCTCAGTTGTAGAATTAGTTTCATTTCCTAGGCTTTTTTTCTGTCTTTTTTTTTTTTGTGGTTTAAAGATTTAAATTTGTTATGAAAATGAGCTTTTCAGTTGACCAATGATTAGCTAATTTCTGATAATAGAAAAGGAAACCGATTGCCCCAAGGCTGCTGTTTTCATTTCCTCATGCGAAGAAGAAACATAGCAGAGAAGAAAGGCAGACTCAAGGCATTGAACCTCTGCCACCATGGGGAACTGGGCTGTGAATGAGGGCCTCTCCATCTTTGTCATTGTAAGTACCAGTAAGAAAGAAATTACAAATCCTCTGACCTTTCTGGGTTCTCTTGGAAACTAAAATAGAGCAAGACTTTTTTGATCGTTTATTGTCTTTGAGAAATTGTGCTGAAACTGATTTACTGTGTGAACAGGCATCTATCTATAAGCAGACTGAGTCCATTCTTCCAAACTTATTAATGGAAAGAATACATCTCGGGGCTCACTTCTTCGAGTTTATTTCTTGAGTTTTTAGGAGTACTAAACTAGCCAGCATTTCAGAAGGAGTGGAAGACATTTCATGCTAATGATCCCTGAGTCTGAGTTGCTTATTATTAATGTTTACTCAGAGGCAAATTCTCTATCTCTTATGTATTTATACCACCTAAAAAGTGGGTAATTGAAATTTTATACTGTTTTCCAAATAACAACACAAGACTGGCATGTACGGGAAATTAGCCTTTATTTCAGAACTTATACCAAAAATAATTGAAGTTTTCTATTTTCTTTTTTTAAAAAAAGTATCTTCTTTCCTCTGAGGTAAACTTTAGTTATTTGTGAGATTTTTAAAAATTCAAGGGAAGGGAATTGAAGAAAGCTATCTAGACACATATATATAGTATATATTATATATATTGTATATGATTACATACAGATCAATATAATCTATCTTGAGAAACAATTTTTGTAAGTAAAGATATGGCTAATTTTCAAATACACATGTTGATTTCTTTAGTTTTTAACATACCAAAGATCTATTATTTTAAGATAGTGGTCTCAGCAAAGCAATATTGGACAACTGCAAAGATAGAAATGTGATTTTTAAATAGCTTTACTAAATAGCTAATGAAAGTATTACACCGATGTTTAAAAGAACACTTACGAATGAAAATTTTGAGTGTATCATGAAGTAAATATGAATCTTTGAGTTGTAGAGATAGAAATTAGTAGCCCAAATAAAATAAAAAGAACGAATATTTTGTCATTATAAAAATAAGCCAAAGCAATATTCTAATGCAATAGAGAATTGTTCTAAGGACTCAGCTGTTAACTTGATTTCTTATCCCCACTTTAAAAATGGATTACCCCTTGGAAAACAAGTTCAAATTATACTTTTAGCTCCTACCACAATTTTCCCCAGGAAAGGACGTCCATCTAAATTATACACTCATATACTTGAAAGGGAAGACACAGCTTGGAAAGCAATAGGAAAAATGACAATATTAGGAAATGGAGAAGTTGTTTTAGTACCTTCTTTATAAAGAGATTGTTTTTAAGTGTCGAAGGACATTAAATAGCTTTAAAGCACAGTTAAGAAAGGATGGCTACTGTGGAGCTGAAGGTAGATGACTGGGCAGTGTCACCATTTGATACAGTCAGTGCTTGGGATGAAATGAGCAGTCACAATCTAGAAGGGTCTCTAAAAAAAAAAATCCACACCCCTCACCCATCATTCATGCTCGATATTCCCTCTCTCGAAAGTTAAGCAAAATTTCTCAAATAGAATTAAAGGCTTGACATTTTAGCTGACGAGACAGACTCCCCCTAGCTGGGGTAGGATGCTGTGTGATGGACAGAGGCGATTACACGGGTGAGAACAGAACACAAAGTCCTACTGGTGTAGGGGGCAGCAGAGTAACATATTCCTTTCCCTTCTCTTTTTAAGGTGAGTCACCTGCTCTCAGTTATCTATGAAAGGTTAAGAAAAGAGGAGGAGAAAGAAAGGAGAAGAGATAAACTGATAATAACTTGGCATCCTGGCCAAGTATTAAAACAATCATAGGGGACGACACTGGGTGGAAAGGTTAATTACAGAGAAGTGCAACGACACCGTTGTGGAAAAGAGCTGGTCACACCCAGCTTTGTAACCACTTTTGTCAAAGGCTGTATTTGGGGAAGTTCTGACCTTGGTCTGACTCAAAACTTGTGTGAAATCTACCTGTTGAAACATGAAAATTTCACGCAATCATTTCTGTTTGTGCAGCTGGTATGGCTGGGGATGAATGTCTTCCTCTTTGTCCATTTCTACCGGTATTATGCTCTTCGAGAGGAGTTCTTTTACACTCGAAAACTTCTTGGGGTAAGTATAAGTTCCATCTCATGCAGTATTGACCGGCTCACATTTCTAATCAGAGAGTCTTGTTCCTAGTCCTTTTAACATTTTGAATAAATATTGTGACCAACCCAAACAGCACCATCAGCCTCACTCCCTCCATTGCAATCCCAGGAACAAGGGTCTTTAGGCTTTTCGGAGTGAGATCAACCAAACTGTGGCAGAGGCTTCCAGCAGCATCCCTCCCCTCCCTAGGCTACTGTGCCA
The DNA here is from genome assembly GCF_009834535.1 of Camelus ferus. NCBI lineage: Eukaryota > Metazoa > Chordata > Mammalia > Artiodactyla > Camelidae > Camelus > Camelus ferus. Next base: position 36,565,013 of record NC_045732.1, read on the forward strand.
CTGTTTAGCTTAAGGGAGAAATCTAATACTGACTCTGTCGAATGGGACTTTCCGTATTCTCTGAATCATCTGATTCCTACTACTTTTGTGCATGAAAAGCCCTGCTCCTAGTGACATGTTATGAGATAATCTTCAGGAAATAAGCCTCTCCCTACATATGGAGCCTTTGAAGAACTTCCCCAAAGGTCACGTTCATGGACTAGGCCAGCAGAGTCAAGGCCCTGACTTTTCTTGGGTCCATGAGCGCTCTCAGTTTCCTTGAGCTGCTGGTTCTTTTTCGTCATAAATGAAAATAATTACAATTATAGCTGCCCCCAGATGCTATCATTTGTTACATCATGCTGAAACCATGAATTCATTGCTTAATAACATTAATTATAAATCATATGCATAAATAATTATAATGTATAATTATACTATATTATTACAATTGTTGTTAATGTATTCAGGTTGATGCTGAAAAGGATGATTTCCTTTTGCATTCCCCCTCCAAAATCTGCAACTTCTTCTTTTTTTTTTTCAAAATCTACAACTTCTTTAGGCATTACAGAGAACAATTATCATGCCAAAGCATCACACCATACCAACTTAAGTTATTGCTGAGGTTATTCTAAGTGCTAAGGAAATCTTCACAAAGCCCCAGTGTCTATACTGAACTCTAGTTAATGATATGCATGCTTAAATATTTAGGAGGAAGTGAACTGATGGCTGCACCTTACTTTGAAATGCACCAAAAATAAGGTGTGTTGATGGATGGATAGAGGGATAGGTAGATGGATGGACAGATGAATAGACATGTGATAAAGCAAGCACAGTAAAATGTAAAAGGCAGAATCCAGGAGGTGAATAAACAGATATTTATTGTGAACTTATTTCAGATTCTCTTTATGTCTGAAAATGTTCATCAGAAAATGTTGGTGTCGGGGCGAGGGCCAGATTCAAACAAAGTATCCCAGTGGGCCCTAAAAATAAACCCTTGGCTCTGAAGGACCTTCCTTTCCAGATAACTTGATGTCTCTAGAGTGTGGGCCTCACGGTGGGAGCCCTGGGGACGGGGGGTGGTACTCTGTGCTCCGAGGACTCACCTTGCTTCTTATCCTGCCTCTTCCAGTCAGCGCTGGCACTGGCCAGGGCCCCTGCAGCCTGCCTGAATTTCAACTGCATGCTGATTCTGCTGCCAGTCTGTCGAAATCTGCTCTCCTTCCTCAGGGGTTCCAGTGCGGTAAGAGCAAACATTCACAAAGTTTGAGTTCCTCAAAATTTCGAAGGCCATCAAGCTAAATACCCTTTCTTGGGAAAAGCAAACCAATGGTTTGTGAGGATTCCCACCTCTGTACAATATTCACAAGCCAAGCCATGCTTGATTCTCTAGTTTATTTTTATATTATTTGTTGATGGAGCTCCCTGGGATGACCATTTAACCTGTAACAGATATTAAAGGCAAAAAACCAGAAAAACAACAACCAATCAACCTCTACCTGAACAACAGCGATCAAGTACGTGCACACACACACACACAGACAGAGATACATGATGTGATGCCCGTGTATACGTCTGTAAACAGGGATTTATGAGGCGCGCATGAAATTTAGGAATGAATCTTACAGTGCCATGTTTTTCAAAATGTTTAAGTCAGAGAAAATCTCTTTTCTGGATAACATCCAAAGAAGATGGAATGAATGAGCTATGAGTCACTCTGTCATGAATGTGACAGGTGTTAGGTTCATGGAATTGAGGAGTTCAGAGCTTTCTAAGTGCCCAGGACTTCTTTCATCCCCGCTTCCACAATTTAGTGAGCCCCCTAATGTACTCTGCTGGAAGGAAAAAATGATTATGTAGGAAGAACTTTTGTATCTATAAAATGGTATATGAATTTGTTATAGATGTTTTTATATAAAGATGAGAAATGATGAACTTAGAATCTACACACAGACTCAAATTAATATGATACAAAACAACATATGATGGGTCCCCCAAACATTACAAATAAGGAGCAATAGGGACTCAAAGGAGGGGGGATTATATCATCTGGGGCAGAGGAAGAAGAAAGACTTCTTAGAGAAGGCGGCATCAGATATGGGCATATAACGATCAAATAACTTCTACGAGATATAAATGAGAAGACATTCTCCATGGAGAAAGTATGGGTAAAAGCACAGGAAATGGTGAGGAAATTGTATTCTTGAAAGTCCCGTATAAGCATGACTTATCTCTTTGGATTTGTTTGCCATTCCTGACCACACCAGAGAGGGTAGTTCTTCCAAAGTTAGGGATTGATGCCCTGGTGGGACCCATTTCACTGCTCATTCGTGACTGGTAGCCTCTGTTTTTCCCTTTTAATAAAATGTTTGTTTTATGTTACCTAGCTCTTTCAAAAATTACCTATTAAGTCAAGGTCATTTGTAGTGGAGAGCAGTAAGCAATCTGCTTTGATGGGCATGTACAGATTGTAAAAGGCAAGTGTCTGAGGTCAGGCTGGAGAGGAGAGCTGGAGGTTTGCTGGTGAAGTAGGACCTTAAATGTATAGCCGAGGAGTTGATACTTAACTGGCAATCAAAAGAGAGGAAAGAGATCTAAACTGTCAATAACAACCAGAACTTGCCTTACACTCTGCCTCATTTTCCCTAGTCCTACTAAATTCCCATGAGTCCTAGGGAGATTTTTCTTTAAGAACAACACAACACTCAATTTACTAATATAGGGTTAGCAAGCTACACATAACAGTAGACACTGATTACAAGGATTTCCAAATAATCTTCTCAACCGAGGAAACCACAGAGGTAAGTTTCATTTGATGGAAAAGTTTTATTGACGAGCCCCCTGTACTGTACAACGTCTGGTATATCGTAGGTGCCCAAGGAGCTTTTGCTAAACAAAGTTAATGTCCTGTAGCTTTTTTATTGTCCCTCCTACCCACTGTTCAAATACTTTCTATTTAGAGGAAGTAAAGGCTGAGAAACAGGCAGTGTTTTCACCAGGACGTCCTGTTAAGAAATCCTTGTTACCCCACAGGCCCAAGTTGCACTGCTGTTGTGCTGCCAAGGCCCCGTGAGCAGTACGTGTTGTAATGGCCACTTGTAGGTTTCCCGTGGCCCAGGAGGGAAGAGCCTCATGACAGTCTCTAAAGACAGGGGGTGAAATGAGGCTGCTCTTCAAATGGCAGAGAAGCTCGGCTCTATAACCAGAGAGACATCTGTGTAAAAGAATATATTTTAAAATGGGCAGCAAGTAGCATTCTTTTCCAGATTGAGTGTGTCCCCTCCTTCCAGATTTCCCAACCAGAGATGTGACCTTGGCCCATTAAACTTCTTTTCTGATTGGGATTAAAATGAGTGTCCATGCTGTGACTAATGTTGGAAATTATAAGAGCTGCCCCTTATTGAGTCTTCGTAGACCTCGCATCGTGAAATCTGCATGTTGAGTCAGTGAGGTGGGGATGAAATTACACGAGAGTGTTGAGATTCCAACCCAAGTCATTGTGCCCCCAGAGCCTGTTTGCTTTCCTACGTGTCACCAAAACTCAAAACTCTCCTTTTGTGGTACTGTGGTCTTAGAAAGTCCACCATCTATATGAATGTTTGGGCATGCTGAGTAACCTAGGCTAGAAGTAGCAAGGGTGTTGTAATGTCAAGGATTTATTAGTAGGCCTTTATGCAAACTAAACAGTCACAGAACTTCCGTTCAGTTTCTAGTGATCTTAATCATTCAGACTTGGCTTTATAATTCTTCTGCTTATCTGGAGAAAGAAAACCCCAGGATTGGCCCACCCCGGGAAAGACAGGGGTAGGACTCCGAGCCTGCTCTGTTGAAGGAAATGGGGAATGGTGGGGCTTGGCAGACAGAAGTCCCCAAAGAAGCCTTAATGACCCAACTTGCCATGCAGATACTAAGTTCTAACTGGATGGAAGTTCTAGTCTGAAGATCAGAAAGAAACAGTAAGGTGAGAGAGTGAGCTCTTTCCCATAACCTTATATAGTCTGAGAGTCAGACGCCCTCAGCGTAGCCCCATGTCTAACCATGTGGTCTAGGGCAAGGCTCTTGGACTTCCTGTCTCATACTTGTTTTTGTTGTCGTTATAGTTTTTAGCTAAAAAGCTTAAGATAATGCAAATGTAACAATATATATGAGTGACATTCCAAAAGTGTGTTAATTGACTAAGCCTGTCCCCTAGTGAGTTGTCAGTTAATAAATATTTGTTGAGTGCCAGCTATATGCTAAGCACTGGGGACACATGATGAGCAGAGAGGAGACATGAATGAGCCACAAGCTCAGGGAGCTTAGAGTTTTGTGGAGGAAGTAGAGGAGAAACGTGTAATTTCAAAATTATAAACAATGCTGTACTAATCAAGTGGTGGTCTTCATATTTATTGCATAATCTACTGTCACCAGGTTTGAACATGACTGTCAGCTTCTTTGCCTGAGTTCTGTACATTCAAGGCTGGCTTTTGTGATTTCTCCTAAATTGCATGTAAATATCTAATTCAGATTTATTCATAGCACTTGTGGTGAGACCAGGTGTACATAAAATAGGACTTTACAGTTTCCATAAAGCTCATGTTACAGAAGCTAATGTTATGCCCCAGTAAATATGCACTTCTTTTTAGTTCCATTTCTCAATTTTTTGAATTTTTTTTTGGCTCTTGTGGTTTGAATAGAGCATAGAAATCTGTTGAGATGACTCAGTAATCTTCCTTGCACTTGAATGTTAGTTTGTTGAGATTGGGCAAGGCTCTGTGGTAGTTAACAGTGGAACGTCCCTTTAGAAGTCAATAGCAAAAAGCAGAGAGGTAGTTCAGTGAGGAAGCCATGGTGCCTGATGGCAGCTTGGCTAATTAGCAGGTGGCTGGCGCTAATTCAGAAGTGACTCAAAAGCATAAAAATGGTATCTGCATGGTAAGGAGGAAGAAGGAAGAAAAAAGCCTGGGCAGTCAAACAGCAAAGCCTTTCCTTCCCACCCCACCAACCAGCCATCTTGCCCCCTTGTCAGGAAACGATGAGGAAATTGTATCTGAAAGGCCCATATAAGCATGGCTTTGGCTTCTCTTTGGATGTGTTTGCCATTCCTGACCACACTATTGAGGGTAGCGAGGAAAAGTTAGGGATTGGTGCCCTGGTAGGACCCACTCTACTAACTCATCAGTGACTAATTTAGCCTCTGTTTTCCCTTAAATAAAATGTATGTGTTCCATACTAAATAGCACTTTTTAAAAGCTACCTGTTAAGATCAGAGTATTGCTGAATGGACCTTGTATTTCCCAAGCACATCTCTCCATTTTCCTGTCACTCAGTTCATTTTTCTCTAACAGTTTGTTGCTCTAACTGATAAGGGGTGTTGAAATCTATTGCTTCATATTTTTGATGATCCATGTTGATAATGATAAGGATAGAACTATGGAGACAGTGTAGAGACGATGACAAAAGCACGTTCCTTTTTTTCAAATTCAGCATGCAGGAGCCAGTGTATTTTCCCCCAAAAGTTTCAAAGCAATTTTTCCAGGAAAGAAAATAGTGTGGCAAGTATAGATATGTGGATAAATACATCTCTATAGGTTTAGAATAATCATCTTAGGTTCTAGGAGAGTAAAAATGTCATTTAACCAAATAATTATTAAAGGATGGTTAAAAGTACATGATATATGGTTCTACATACAGGAAGCTTACCCTCTAGCCGAGGAGCCATGCCATACTAGCTGAAAAGTTAAATAATGATACCAAAAGAATCAAATATTTATTAAACACCTCTCCATGAATCTATGAAACAAACCTATGAGAGAAGAACTATGATAAATATACAGGTGAGAAAGCTGGAAACAGCGTGCTGTTCAATGTCACACAGCTAGGCGGTAGGGCTGGGATCCAACACAGCTATATCTGATGGCAAACCTTGCTCTCAGAAATGTAATTCAATATTGCTTTCTGACCCTACTAATTCCCATTCTCTCATTCTTGGGACTCCAACTGTATCCATCAGTCCAGTGAGGACTGTATTAATGATCTATTTTTGTGTAACAAAGCTAGAGGCTTAAAACAACCCCACTGATGAGCTCACAGCTCTGCAGGTCAGAAGTCCAGCATCCTGTTGTTGGGGTCTCTGCTCAGGGTGTCACAGAGCTGCCATCAAGATGTCAACTGGGCTGAATTCTCCTGTGGAAACTCTGGGTAAACTCTTCTTCCAAGCTCATTCTTGTTGGCAAAATTCAGTCCCTTACAGTTGCAGGACTGAGATCCCTGTGTCCTTACTGACAGTTATTCAGGGGCCGCTCTCAGATCCGAGCTGTCCCTATATTCCTTGCCATGTGACCCCTTCCATCTTCAAGCCAGCAACAGTGTATCAAATACTTCTTCTGTCGCGGGTCTTGATTTCTAGACCCGGAATTAAAGGGCTCGTGTGATTGGGTCAGACCCGTCCAGATAATCTCTCTCTAAAGTCAATTTGGGACTTTAATTACCTCTGCAAAATCTCTTTTGCCATATAATGTAACAAAATCACAGGACTGTCATCCCATCGTATTTGGAGGTCAGGTCCCACCCCCACTCAAGGGGACGAGATTATATAAGGTCATTGGGGATCACCTTAGAATTCTACATACCACAAGGACTCTATGAAACTGTGGAGGAACCTAGCAATTGGGAAACAGGAAAAAGATATTTCCTTAAAATTGTAAAAAATGCAAAATAGTAAAACAATGTACAGCGCTTGAAATAAACACAAAAGACAGTTCTTTCTATATAAGAAAACAAGGACAATTACGGAATTGGAGAATAGTGATTGCCAGGGGTTAAGGAGTGTGTGTCGGGGGAGCGAGGTGAAAGGGTAGTGGGTGTACAGCATGAGGGATCTTTTGTGAGGATGGAAATGTGCAGTATGTTGACTATAGCGATGTCAATGTCCCGGTTGTGATATTGTATGGTAGTTCTGCAAGATATTGCAATTGAGGCAACTGGGTAAAGACACATGGGATCTCTCTGCATTATTTCTTACGGCTGCCTGTTGTAAGAATCTACAATTATTACAAAATAAACAGTTTAATAGAGGAAAAAAAAAGACAACAAGGACAATCCATTTTTCATCCACAGAAATGTAAATTAAGTGATTTCAAACAGGAAACCCTTATTTTGAGAGCCTGAGTCACAGCGTAAACTCTTAGTGTGAGCCGCTGCCGTTCCACTGACACTTCCTCTACACTGACTGTTTCAATACACGGGGCAGCTGCCTTCTGCAACCCCAAGTCATTCTCTGCCTGAGGACTTCCGTTCAGCCCTCTCCTGGGGCAAGCCTGAAATGCCAGGGAGTTGATGCCCTTGGAAGAGCCCTCAGCCAGTGATGGATAGGAGCTGGTGGATGACTACCTGAGATTCCTAACCCCTCAGGGTGTGGCTTACCAGTCTCCCAGAGTCACTGATAAGATATGATGGTGGTAGCTGATACCGTAATACATCCTTTATGGATTTCCCTCCCTTCCCAATCTGACTTCTCCTAACCTCACTTTCCAGATAGAGTACTGACACTTAAATTCTTGTCTTGGTTTTTAGACAAGTAGAATAATAGTGACTGTCTCTTTACATTTGATTTGATGAAGAAGGGAATGAACCTAAAAGACAAATAGACTTGGATCCCAGCCATTGTGAGAGTTAGCTTTAGTTTTGTTATCTGTAAAATGAAGACAATAATACTTATCTTATTGCATTAAATGAGGTAATGATGATGGATAAACTGCCTGGCTCACAGAAGGCACTCAATAAAGCCTAATGACTTTTTCTTTTTTCTGGAATCCTCAATGTCTTCCTTACTAGTATTTCTGCAGTTCCGGGAATCTGTTTTCATGGCCCAAACAGCCTGCCCTCCCTAGATGTAGCTAACTCAGAGACAGTGGATTAAGCACAGTTTTCCATGCAATTCTATTTTGTCTCTAAAACCAGCTTATTTTATTAAAAATAAGTAAGCCAAATATTAAACACCCTAATAACTAAATTGAATGTGTTTAGAACCAGATACTGATAATACCTACGTTTTTTGTTTTATTTTGTTTTGGGGGTTTTGGGGGGCACTTCACTCCACTCTCCTGAATCTCTGTGACAGTACATCTAGCCTCAGGAACAAAGCAGCCAGAGTGAGCACTTGGCCACTTTTCAGGAGAACAAAGCTCTGATTCAACCATAAATCAGGTTTTTTTTTTTTTTTCTCTCCTTTGGGCATTGACCTGAATCCAGATTCAAACCCATATCTTCTAACATATTACACTAACCTATCGACCAAAATACCATTTTTAATGTCAAGGTAATCATAAAAGGTATGAAATATCAGAATGTAGATATCTCTGGCATCAGAGAGGCTGGATTTAGATCCCAGCTCTGCCACTTACTGGCTATGCAGCCTAGAGGAAGGTAACCTCTCTATGCCTTCGTTTCCTCATCTGTTATGCAGTGATAATATGGTACCTCCCATATAAGCTTGATGTAAGAATGAAATGAGTCGGTTTATGTAAAACACTTAAAGCAGCTTCTTGCCTGAGCTCTTTGTAAATACTATTGGCTATTACTATTTTTGTTATGATTATTTGGTTAATGATCACCCTTGTTATGTTGAGCCTATCACATGTGCAGGTGGACACTTTCTTCTCTTCTCACAGTGTGTATGTCCTGGAAGGGTGCTGTTCTAAAACTATTCACTTGTTCTAGAACTGTTCACTTGTCTGTGTCCTCACTGGACCTTTAGGTCTTTGAGGGCAGCCTTGTCCTTTTAAAATTTCTGTATCTCCTATTTATTGAATAAATTAATCTGAACTAGAAACTATGTCATCAGATATGTTTCTGTCTAAATTCATATTTTATACAATTAAGCAATGGATTCCATGGGAAGCTTTTTATGCCACTAATATGAGAAGCTAAAACATATTGGTTAAGCCAGCCGTGCCATTTATTGGCTGTTTGACCTTGGGAAGATGATGATGTCTGTCTGAGCCTTGGTTTTCTCATCTATCAAATGGGTGGTTGTAAGAATTAAATGAGATGATATATGCCTAATGCCTGACACAGAGAAAACCTTCTTGTTTTCAAGAATAACAATTACTATTTCATTCTTTTGCCTTTAATCCAAAGTGCTGCTCAACAAGAATTCGAAGACAATTGGACAGGAACCTCACCTTTCATAAAATGGTGGCCTGGATGATTGCACTTCACACTGGTAAGTTCACTGAGATATCTGAGATTGCAAAGAAAACATGGAACCGGAGAGTCCCGTCTATTTTTTTTTTTTAGATCGAAAATAAGAGATTGCCTTTATGGGGAGATTAGGTCATTATTGGATATGTTGTATTTTTTATATGAGTTCTGTTAAAAAATATTCACCACTCTTTCTGCCGTCTCAACATTAGGATTTATTCTTTCAGGTCTTAAAACTTTTTTATCTTAGGCTCTTCTGATAAAATCCCAGTGTCTTCACCCTTTTCCACACGTTTTCATATCAAAATTGTTTGTTAATCCACATATGAAAGCTTTTATTCATTCTTTTTTTTCAGCATGTCCCAATCAAACTTTATTTAGAGACACTGAAATATGAATTTCATATCATTCATTCACTTAAAAAAATACTTGGTAGAACATGTAGATTCATGGTTTTCTTGCAGTAACCCTATGAGGGCCACAGCCTTTGAGAATCTCTTAAGATAGCCCTTATCAGCTAACAATTTTCTTTATTATCATTGTTTATATATATATGTTTATATACACACACATAATGGTATTCGTGTGTTTATATGCATTGTATATTTTGTGCTATTATTATAATTATTAAGGTGTTGGTGTTGGTGTAAGAAGCTGTATCTGGGACCCTTATCAAATCTTCACTAATTCACTTCATAAATAATTGATGTACCAGACAGTAGGCATGCATGGATGCACAGTGGTGAACAAAAAAGGCTTTTACTATACTGTTAAGGAGTTTGCCCCTAGCCTGGGTAAAATAAGCTTAGGTTACAGGCATTCAACTGGGTTTCTCACCTCCTACTAGTAGGTCATGCGGGCTTTCTGTGCTGTGGCAAATGAAATGTTTCAAGAGTGAAATGTATGATAAAATCTTATTAGAAAGCAGCACTGTGTACTGGATTTGTGTGCCAAACTGCTTGGATTTGACTCTTAACTCTGCTACTTCCTGGCTTGGTGACCTTGAGCAAGGTTTTAAAGCAATATAGAGGGTGGAGGGTATAGCTCAGTGGTAGAGCGTGTGCTCAGCATGCACAAGGTCCTGGGTTCAATCCCCAGTACCTCCATTAAAAATAATAATTAAAGAACAAACCTAATTATCCCCCTCAAAAAATAAAGCAAGTTATGCTCCAGTTTTTTCAAATGTAAGATGAGATGATGATAGTCCCTACATCATTGGATCAACGTAAGTATAAAGTACTTATAAAGCATTTAGGACAGTGCTTGGCGCCTATTAAGTCCAATGTTACTGCTTGTTAAACAAAGAATGCAATCTTTAAAAAGAGATTCATTCTTATGGCCATTGGTTTGTATTCAATAAAATTTTGTCACCTCTCTCTGGAGTAACGTCAGAGTCAGGTGAATGGGCCAGCCAGAGGAATACATTACACGACTGTCTTCTTGTTTGGGTACAAATACATCAGTGGGAGAGAAAGAACAAGAGCATATCTAAATATTCTCAAGGACCAAGGTTATTCTGAGAATCTTAGAACTTGGCTGAGTCTTTAGACTCATGTAGTTCACCATCTTCATTTTACAAACGAGGAAATTGAAACCAGAGAGGTTAAGTAACTTGGCGACAATCTCATAACTAGAGAGTTGCTCACCCAGGAGAATTGCCTTGCCTGTCTGATCCTGAAGACCCAGTTCTTGTTTATAAGTATCCTGGGCCATTTCTAGGTCTCTGTGTAACTTATCGTAGGGTCAGGGGCTGTAGCCAGAAACCCAACTTAAAAGAAAATCCTGCATACCCTTCACCCTCTTTCTTTCTCTTCTTTGCTGTCTTTAGCGATTCACACCATTGCACATCTATTTAATGTGGAGTGGTGTGTGAATGCCCGAGTCAACAATTCGGATCCTTATTCAATAGCACTCTCTGAGATTGGAGATAAGCCTGGTGAATCTTACCTCAATTTTGCACGAGACAGAATCAAGGTAAGCCTCTTATTTCCCATTTCCGATGTTCCCTAGGCCATTACAACTGAGGATTCGATTTCAGTGAGTGAAGAACTCAACTTGGTCAGAACACCAACAATGACAAAAGTTGACAAACTATCTGAGGGACAAGTCTGTAGGTTCTAAGAATAGGGGCACAGAGAAAACATCTCCCACACTCCTGATCCCATATGTGGAAGGTCACCAGATGTTTTCCAGTTTCTTAAGCTCACCTGTAAGAACGTGTCTACATGGAGCCTGGAGTAACTCAGGCTTACCTGTGACAATGCCCAACAGTCAAAGAAAGCCAAGAACATAGTCCAGTCAGACAAAATTGGGTTTATCATTTATTGCAGCTAAGAGAACTCACACCGTAAGGAAGTCTGGGGCATCTCAGGAGGGTGTTGAGAGAGGCTTGTTGTAGGACTTGGGCTTGTGTTAGATAATTTGGGAGGAGTTCCTGGAAGCAGGCATTTGCTCTGGGTCAGGTATGGTCAGGAACTGGGTCAAAATTCCAGCATTGGGTATCTTAGTAATTTTTTTTTTAAGGCAGAAGAATGGGGTTAGATCTGTAATAGGCCAAGAAACAGCAGTCACCCGTTTTTGTCTTGGCTCAGACATGACTTCAGAGTGGTCTTGTTTTTGTCTCACTCCATCACAGTCACAGAATGACCTTGTCTGATGTTAGTGTTCTATGAAGTTGTTTACGTGAAATAGGAAACCCTCCAGCCTAGGTGTTACTAGCAGGCCAGCCACCAGCTGACAGCGGTCAGCGATGCTTCTCCTTCTTGACTACAACATCTCAGAGGTGGCCTGTATCTGCTAACTGCTCCGGGGGCAGCCATTTGGGGTTATCCACAGGCAAGAACTCCTTTCCAGCAGTCGAAGCTTTCTACACTCAGAGGGAGAAGCTCTAAATCATCTTCATGTACCCCGTGGCTTGGGACGAGGGCTGTATCACACGACTATACACCGAGTTCCAAATGTGTTTCCTTGTCCAGTTAGAATAGATTACCAGAAAAGTCCCTTAATTTTGAAGGAATAATTTATCCTCAGGCTGATATGAAAAACATTTGCCTAGTCTATTTAGGGACAGAATTAAACAGCATCGAGCAAAATAAGAAATTCTTCTTCTATAATGTCTTGGATAAGTTTTCTTTTATGTTGTCTGTCGTTTGTACCATGACACGTAAGGGAGCCAGTGTGAACACATCAGGTGAGCTGACACTGCCGAGCCGTGCTCAGATCTCGTTGGATCCATTTGACTGTGTCTGGGCTCCCCGACCCCTCTGTGTGCTTTCACTTTCAATTTCCTGTATCCGTGGTTCCTCCTCAGAGAACCGCCCTGGGGCTATTGGAGTCCCTTTGCCCACAGGCTCAGAGATCTGAAAGGGCCTGGAGAGCTACCTCTCCCTGAGCAGCTCTTAACCAATAACTGATGGGTGCAGGCCATGGAAGCCCAACTCAGAAGTGTAGCTCACCCTCCACAGTTCCCCTGCAGGACCAGGCTGAAGATTTGGCCTGAGATCATTCTCTTAATTGGCTCATTGCTCCTTCCTGTCCTAGTCACCGTTCCCTTACTAATTTCTTCTGGAGCACAATCTTTCTAAGTCACCTGCCCACGGCTCCTCACCCTAGGGTGAGGGATGAGCCTGAGACGTTAGGCATGCCCAGAACACATTTACAAACTAAGCACTGTGGCACTTCTCCAAATCAAAGGGAGAAAGAGCTTCAGACCCTTTTAGGACTTACGAGTTGACAAAGTTCCTTTATTTGATCCTCCCTTAGAACTAATTCTGTGTATCAATTCATGTTTCCTATGATACCTCAACCACTTTAAGATTTTTTAAAATTTGGAAATATCTATTCCAAGTCTATATCATTCTGTGGGGGAGTGGTTAGGGTTATCTAAAGGGGACTGAAAATACCTATTGCCCTATACACTAGGCACTTTATAAATAGTCTTGCATTTGAGAGCCTCCAAATAATGTGTGTGTGTGTGTGTATTTTACAGAATCCTGAAGGAGGCCTGTACGTGGCTGTGACTCGGTTGGCAGGCATCACCGGAATCGTCATCACACTGTGCCTCATATTAATTATCACCTCCTCCACCAAAACCATCCGGAGGTCTTACTTTGAAGTGTTCTGGTACACACACCATCTCTTTGTGATCTTCTTCATTGGTCTCGCCATCCATGGAGCTGAGTGAGTATTTAAACTCCAAGGCCAAGTACATTGTCCCTCAGTTCCCAGGTGTGATGCCCTGTTAAAGTCACAGTGACCTCCTTTTCTGTGTGTGGTCAGCCTGCCTGCTGAGGGAATGGGAGGGGAAAACAGAAGTCACTTTGATAGAAACCACTCAGCGCCACTTTAGTTTCTGGTCCCGACTAATAGCTATTCATATTGCACTTATTTAGAGCAAGTTTGAAGAATATACCAAAGTTTTGAATATCTTTGCAAGCCTATATAAAACATGTTGAGAGACCTGGTAAGGTCCTGGATGTCTGAAATGATGTTTCCTGTGGCTTAATCACTAGTAAATTAGACAAACTCCCAAAGCAGAGAGCTGAATGATTAATCAAGTGAAAGGGTTTGCTGGAGTTCAGTGAGATTTGATTCAAGACAGTCGTTCATCGATTGCCTCTTGGGTATGAGGACCGATCTCAGGCTCTGTGGGGAATGCTAGAAGGAGAAACACATGGTTATGCCTTCAAGCATCCTAATATAATAAAGGTTAAGAGCTGGCTTCTGTTGAGCACTTGTTACAGACGTGAAAGATTTCTTTTAATCTCCAAAAGGTAGAGATGCTGTTGCTATCCCCATTTTCTTGGGGAAATCGTAGACAAGGAAACAGACTAAAAAAGTTAAAATATGTAGCCAAGCCACCCAGTTTATAAGTGGCATAGCTGGGATTGGAGCCCAGATGGGCTAAGGGAGGGGATGATAAAGGCTCTCATAGAGACACACGGTGCCTGGAGGTGTTGGGGGGAGCATTTGTCTCATTGCGACTCCCTTTTTAATACCAGGCTTCCTTTTTCTACTGTTTCACACTAGCTGATTCTCCCACCTGCACGCAAAAGCAGGCCTGGGAAGTTCCCTGGTGGGTATGGTGCACCAGATAACCAAGGGTAGAGGAAGTAAGTGTTCAAGGTTCAGTGACTCCGCTCTGAGTCAAGTCAGCCTACAAGTGGCCGAGACCTGAGTGTGAAAACGGGAAGGGTGGGGAGAAGCAGCGTGTGGCAACCTCTCGTGTGCACTTTTGATGGACTCACTGACTCTGACCCCTGGTCAACTCTTTCTAAGCCCTGAAAAATGTGTGTAGTCAAAGGCTCTCTGGAACTCTTCTAAAGCATTTGAGTATCTTTAAATGGGACTTGGTCCTAATCCAGTTGTTTCACGGAAAAAAGCAAACTGAATCTCTTCCACTTTCTAGTTTAGTAATTCTGCCACTTTACATCTGTATAGCTTCCTAGATATGTGTTCTCTGGAGCAGGTAGAAGAGAGAGACTTACCCATTCTCCATTTGATGAATATCTGCCACTTATGCAGTCTCGTGGCTTGGAGCAGCTGAACTAGGGTTCAAATCTAGATTTTCTGACTTCTGGTCCTGGTGTTGAGAAGAGAAGGAGAAAATCTGGTTGTTTTTTTTTTTTTTTTTTTTTTCTCTTCTTCTATCACTTGCTCCCCCTGGGAACTTGGGCGTTAAGAACTTTAATAGTTATTATTTGTTGGACTCTTACTTTGTGTCTGGGTTGTTTTTTTTTTTAATGCATCATTCCAGTTGATTACTACAGTAAACTTTTAGTGAGGTACTTATACCTATTTTCTAGCTGAAGAAACTGAGGTTCCAAAGAAGTTAAATAACTTGCCCAAGGCCACCAAACTAGTAAGGGGTGGACCTGGGATGTGAAACCAAGGCTGTCTGGCTTGGGTCCAGAATTGTTTTCACCAAATCATTCTGATTCTAGTTACCTAGTCTCTTTAAGCCTCGGTGTCCTTATATGTAAAATGAGGGTCCTAATACTTACATTTCAGGCTTGTTATAAGGATGAATGGAGATAATTTGTGTTCAGGGCCTTTCCCCAGGGCTGGCACATAATAGATGCTCAACACATGGTAATTCTCTTCCCCAAGACCTAGGGATAGAAAGCAATGGTTAACAACCTTGAATTAAAACATTCTCTGTGTATGCATGGATATGCGTGGCTGAGACATTGTGCTATACACCAGAAATTGACCCATTGTAACTGACTATACTTCAATAAAAAAAAATTCTCTGAATATACCAAATGGCACAAACTTTCACAAGGGGCTTGCTGGGTGTCTTCTTCTTACATATTCTGAAGATCTTGCCATTTATGTTCTTTGAGGTCAGGGACGTGACTTACTCAACATTGTGCCTCCCTCCCTTGGTTCCCACTAAACCTGCATTGTCTTGTATTTCAGTAGTTGCTCAATTAATATTTATTGAATTGAAGTGAATGGGCTCTGAGCACTTCAAGGGACATGCCATCAGTGTTGATGTCTGTGAGAATGTCATAATCTCTCCAAATTTAAATCATCTTAAGTGGATTTCAACCTTTTGGTTTAATTTAAACAATTTGGAAACAACAAATGAAGGTTTTGTACCAAGCCTCAGGGCTGCTCTGTATGATTGTATGGGTTGTCGACTCTACAAGAGTGCCTGGCTAAAGGGGTGAAATTAGCCCATGCTCTGCTGGACAAGCCCTTTGCCTACAGGACTGTCCTCACAGAGGGGGCATCTTGTTCTAATTTGCACAAAGGGTATGGGCCAGCAGTCACTGTTAGATTTGCAGTTTTTGTTTTTGTTTGTTTACAGATGAAAATAATACTCAAAACAGAAGCATAAATGTTCCCTTGAAGAAAACATGTACTGATTATTCAAAATTTACCGTCTGTACTGTCACATATAAATATCCTTTGTGCCACTGTACATATTTGTTTTCTGTTGCTGAAGACCACATATTTTCTTTCCCTTCCTCTAATCTATTTGGAGGGGGCAATAGGATGTTACTTTTAAGTGAAAAGTACACAACTCATATAAGAATACCTAAAATATGCCCAGAATCTCACAAAACTAAGAGCTTAATTTCTTGTTTCTAAATGATGTGGACTTACATTTCCTCCCCAGGCGAATTGTACGTCGGCAGACGTCAACGAGTTTGTCGGAACACAGACCAGAACAATGTTATCAAAACATCTCACAATGGGGAAAAATAGACAAATGCCCAATCCCAGAGTTCTCTGGAAGCCCTCCTATGGTAGGTACTGTTCGCTGTGGCTGTTATAGTTTCATGACTGACAGTCTTTAAACTGTGTCTAAGAAATACACACAAATGTCATGGAGTCATCAATTACAAATATCATGGAACTGCTAAGTTAAGTACCCAGTGTTTGTCTGCTATGCTTATTGTCCAAATTATTTCTTGAAAAGTAATCTTGAAATCGGTCTGTTATGAGCATCCTAATATAAAACTTGGAAAAGAGTTGTTTTTAAAGTGCTTTGGGTTCAAGAAGTTCCATCTCTTCTCTTCTGGATGTGAGGGCCACAATAATACTCATTCATGGTTTTCTGAGGGATTCCATCCTGGAAAGCTCAGATAATGACTTATAAGGAACCAGGAGCCTCTTCAGATACCAGGAAATAAGGCTTTGAATGCAGCTTTGAAAGCTGGGAAGGAAATTTGTGAGGTGGCACATAGGGCTACCATTAGGTATCAGGAGGTCCTGTCTATGCGGCATGAAGGGGGCTGGACCGCCAGGTTCATGCCAACACCCAATGGCACTGCATGGTAGAGCAGGGGAGTGGCAAGGATGACCAAGGGAAAAGATACTGAAATATTCACCTTTCATTGAGAGCTCCTGCTGGGAACGCTGAAGGGCTCCATTTTGTATATGCTCAGTGTCTCTGCTCCAGAGTGAGAAGTGGGCCCTGTGATCTTCACACCTTTTCCTCCTTGACAAGCAATATGCTTGATTGGTTATTATGCTAGCCATTGGTATAAAACTCAGCAAAAATCAACATGTGTACAGGGCTTCTGGACAGGATTATTTTTCCCATAGGCACAGTATAAGGTACAAGCAAATTTCCCATCCCATTTTCTCCTTCCTTTTTTCCTACTCTCCTAATACAGGAGTACTCTTCCTCTAGAAAGAGCATGCTGTCTGAGGACTTAACATCTTTAAGCATCCTTGCTCATTAATGAAAGCAACCAGACACATCAGTGAACTGCATGCGGACATCGATAGAAAGGATTAAAAGCATTGCAGGTGCTCTTATGAGCTGGAGATGAGTTTCTGGGGATATTAGAGGCAATGTCCGAGACCTGGCTCCATTTAAGGGGGCCCCGCGTGGTAACCAGGAAATGGATAGATGATGCCAGATTGTTTTAAAGACCTGCCCCATGAAAATAGAGGCCAGTAGCAGAGCATTTATGACTTCTGGGCAGATTTTTGTTTAACTTTGGCTGGAGATAGGGACATATGGGTGTTTTCAACTTCCAACAATAAGTTTCTTTAAACATTTAATAGAAAGATCATATGTGAGGCTATAGGAAGCACTCTGTGATTTTTTTCCTCCTTGGAATCCATTCTAGGATGTCATATTTTAGATTGCCTTCTAAAATTCTTTGCTACTTCAGATACTCAACTAGGAACCTAGCTGACTGAGTCCTAGGATGGATCTGTTTAGCCTAAATATTTTTATATAGCCAAAAATGCCACAGGGTAATTCCAGTGTTTTGAAATACTGCAGATTCTGGCAGGAGGGGACTCTAAGAAATTGGAAAATCTTTGGGTCTGTCCCTGTTCAGCAAGTGCATTGTATAGCTCCTGGAAATTGCCAGGATATTGGGAAAATGGCTAAATTCTTGCATGAAGTTTCTCATCTTGCAAAAAAATTAAGCTTTGACTATGTGACTGAGAGAAAGTAATTGCAAAGTTGCATTAAAAATATGATGTTGGTGAAATGCTATCCTTTAGAGAAATATTAATTCCGAAACCAGCCTTACTCTGCTGTAGGGTTATTGCAACTACTATTGCGACAAGAGGAGGAAATCCCATTCTTGTGGGCAGTTCCTCTTGGGAAAGTTTCATACTGTAGATACAGTTCCCCAATGTGGCCAAGGAGAATGTTCATTTTTACTGGCTCAAAAATCTCTTTCAATTTTAGATATTTTCATGCATTCCTTTGTAGAAGAAATTGACTAATCTAATATCAACTATATAAACAAGCCAACAAAGATTAACTTGACTTCTAAAATGTTTTGTCCCATGAATCTTTAATTAGCTACCACCCTTAACACATCCTTTTTTCATTCTTTCCTCTGATTACAGACTTGGAAATGGATAGTGGGGCCCATGTTCCTGTATCTCTGTGAGAGGCTGGTACGGTTTTGGCGATCTCAGCAGAAGGTGGTCATCACCAAGGTATTGGCTGGTTTAGGAATTACTAATAGTATCTAACTATATCATGGCCAAGTCTGCCTAAGTTCTCTATATCATTGGTCAGACCTCTCTTTTACTTGGTTTCTTTTGATTAAACTTAGGGCAGCGAGATGACCTACAGGTTGTGGCGTGTACCTACCTTGATAGTTAAATTATTGGGCCTTTTAATTGGGGAAACTAGAAGTTAACATTCTCTGTAGAAAAATGGACCCAAGTGTTTTGTGTAAATAAATCTGTATGTGTGTGTCTGTCTGTGTGTGTGTGTGTATAGAGGGGTGGGGCGTCGAGTGATGATGGTGATTAGTTAAGAGTGAAGAAACAGAAGAGGTGAGTTCAAAGGGCATACATTGAGCCTTAAAATACTCAGATACCAAAAGAACCAGGGAACCAAGTGTAGGTCTGATTGAGACTTAGATAGTTTCCCAGGTCCTCTATACCTCCTTTTCTGTGCTTTGTTTGTAATCACAGAATATCAGAGTTAAAATGACCAAAGTCTCAAGCAAGCTAATAATTAAACTACATTTAGAATTGAGTCTGCTAACTCCAAATATATAGTAGTTTTTTTTTTCCCCACGCGTCTATGCTGCTTCTTACCACTAAATACATAGAAATGGAATCTCCTTGTTACAGTTTCAGGAAACATCAGGCTTAAGTCTTTTTATCAAACAAAATTCAATTCAATTCAATTCAGTTCAAAAAGTATTTAGCAAAAGCTTACCATGGATTGTTTTTGCAAAACACACAAGTTCCTCCTGTCCACCACCTTAGCTTTTCTTTCTTGGCCTCTATGGAAGGTCATAGTAAAGTTAGTCCAGCTGGCATTGGAAATCTTGAAATATAGGAAGCCACAACAGTTCTCCTTTTATGATATTTATATAGTACTATGTGAAAAAGCCCACAGATCAGCAAAATAGCCACCACAAAATTTCCCTTACTAGGCTAGAACCAACTAACCAGACAAGTATTTCCCTTATGCATATTTCTAAAGGAAACTTGTTTTCTTGTGAAGAAAATAGATATTCATTTTCTTCTCATGTGAACACTCATAAGAGACAAGGTGCTATACAAAAGTATTCCAGTGACGATGCTGTCCACTAGTACGTTGCATTCCCTTTTCTCCCAATTTTGCCTCTAGTAGCAAAATTATAATACGGTAAAAATTGTTTTCACCACACAAAATTGTGACATGGTAAACATAATTTTCAAAGTAATTTTCATAAATTTTTATTTTCTGTCTTCAAAATGAAGCTTTACAACTCCTTCTTTCAGTGATGAAAGGAAGTTGATTATAGCCTTGTCATATAAGTTATATTTTTTATTGAAGTATAGTTAATTTACAGTGTTGTGGGGGTAGGTATAGCTCAGTGGTAGAGCACATGCTTAGCATGCAGGATGTCATGGGTTCGATCCCCAGTACCTCCAGTTAAATTAAAAAAAAAATAATAAAGAAACCTAATTACCTCCCCCCAAGAAAAAACCAACCAACAAACAAAAGCAATGAAAAAATTTACAATGTTGTTTTAGTTTCTCATAAATAGGAAAGTGATTGTTACATACATATATATTCTTTTCATAGTATTTTCCATTACAGTTTATTATAAGATTGACTGTAGTTTCCTGTGCTATACAATAAGACCTTATTGTTGATCTATTTATCTATTTTATATATAGTAGTTTGTATCTGCTAATCCCAACCTCCTAATTTATTCCTCCCCCCTTTCCCCTTTGGTAACCATAAGTTTGTTTTTTATGTCTGTGAGTCTGTTTCTGTTTTGTAAGTTCATTTGTAGCATAGTGTAGATTCCACATATAAGTGATATCATATGGTATTTGTCTTTCTCTGTCTGACTTACTTAACTTAGGTATGATGATCTAGATCCATCCATGTTGCTGCAAATGGCATTATTTCATTCTTTTTTATGGCTGAGTAGTATTCCACTGTATTTATCACATAAGTTATATTTAAATCACAAGTTTTAGAAATGTTTGGCAATTTTTATTTAAAGGATTTCCATTCTCCTACTCCTCCTCACTCTCAAAAAGAAAAGCTCACTCAGCAGTATCAATCAGTGTTAAGAAGCTGCTATTTTGTTTCTATTGATTTTTCTTTCCTTTGACGTCACTTGGTTTATTTTTAGTTGTACATATGAAGTCCTTCTAGGATCTCAGAAATTATCAAAGAAACAGTATGTTACTTTCTGTATTACAATGAAAGCTTTTTGTTGTGTTCTATTTTCAAAAACTATTTATCAGTTCACCAGTTGATGGACACTTGGACTGTTTGCAGTTTTTTTGCTATTATAAATGAAGCTGTCATGAACATTCATGTATATGGAGAATGAGGATGGCAACGGGTGGGTGGGGCCTGGCTTTGGGAGAGCTGGATGGTATATTCCCTAGGTAGGGAGTCAGGCAGGTTCAAGGTGAATCAGAACCAGCACATTAGGCTTGGTTTGGGGGCTATTGCTATATAACTAGCCAGTGGGGTGTCCTTCTTCTTCTATGCAGCTGCTAAGGCTCTTGATCATCCCCTGGGGAGACAGGAAGGCTGAGCAGGAAACCATCTCTCCTTCCTGTTCCTAGCAACTGCCTTGACTTCTTAGAGAAAAAAAAAAATCACCATAGGCTGGTGTCTTAGGTTGGATTCCCTAGCAAAGACTAAGACAGAGAACTGCATGCAGAAGTTTTGCTGGGGTGTGTTCTCAGGAGATGAACCTATAAAAGAAAAGAAAGGCAGGACTCGAGGAGGGAAACTGCTGACCATCCATGTTGTTGCAACTTCAGCCTCAGCTGACCGTACAGGAAATGCTGGAGTTGGAGTGGCCCCTGGGAGTTTTCCCAAAGTGAGGACAGGGACCAGGCCTTTGTATTCCCGCCTCAGTTCATTGTTGGCCATGGGCTACAGCTGAGGGCACTTCCCAATGAGAGAGAGAGACACTTTGGCTGGAGGGACTGCTGTGTTGGCCCCGAAGAAAGGAACTGGGTGGGGCATCTTAGCTCAGCCCTTGAAAGGCAAGTACTGGGGGAAAGTGTAGTTTCCAGAGACATGTTTTGTTCCATAGGTGGTCACTCACCCTTTCAAAACCATCGAGCTACAGATGAAGAAGAAGGGATTCAAGATGGAGGTGGGACAGTACATCTTTGTCAAGTGCCCCGCGGTGTCCAAGCTGGAGTGGCACCCTTTCACACTGACCTCGGCCCCTGAGGAAGATTTCTTTAGCATCCATATCCGCATCGTTGGGGACTGGACGGAGGGACTGTTCCAGGCCTGTGGCTGTGATAAGCAGGAGTTTCAAGATGCCTGGAAACTACCTAAGTGAGTACAAAGCACCTATCACAAAGGGGCATGAGTTGCGGAAAAATGTCACTAAACAGCTTCGCTTCTCCCATCTCTCACCGTACTGGCCCCTGAGACTGACAAAACACAAGGTCTGCAAATCGAGCCATCTATCTCAGTGTTCCCCATTTTATATGTGTGGCATGTTTGCATATGTGTTTATAAATCTTTTGTGAAATATAAAATATTGGAATCCAATATTAATAATGGATATTCCCAAATTCCCTTAAATTTGTTAGGGTCAAGGCCAAGGTATATAACTTTCAATCAAAGGTACACTTCAAATTTAATTGGTATCTGTTAATTGAGGATAAACGCCGCCTATTACTCACTTGGCCTCCTCCTTCCCACATGCCTAACATAGTGTCAGGCACTGAGTAGATGCCAAAGAAAAGTTTGTCAAATAACTCAATGAAAAGACAATTGAAAAGTGTAGATATTAAGTTTATCAGCTATTACAACATAGAAAATTCTCACTTTAATGGACAATGTAAGCAAGAATTTCAAGTGTTGGCTGCCCTGGTAAGAGACACAGACGTGTGTGTGTGTGTGTGTGTGTGTGTGTGTGTGTGTGTTGTGGGTGAGGAGAGGTGGGGACATGTAAAAACAATAGCCTTGAGATTTACCAAATGTGTTCAGTTAGGTAAAAATTCATCTTCTTACTTCTAATCCCAATGTTCACATGAGTTGATTACTTGAAAGCTATTTCACAGAAGACACTGCCCCATTGATACATTGTCCTAGTTTGAAGTGACACATTGCACACTCCCAGTCATAAAATGTCACGGTAACCTCTCCTTCTATGCTTCCTTCCAGGATAGCTGTTGATGGGCCCTTCGGCACAGCCAGTGAGGATGTGTTCAGTTACGAGGTGGTGATGTTAGTGGGAGCAGGGATTGGAGTCACGCCCTTCGCTTCCATTCTCAAGTCAGTCTGGTACAAGTATTGCAATAACGCCACCAATCTGAGGCTCAAAAAGGTAGGTGCTTTCATTTTTCAGGGGGCTGGAGCAGTCATCACACTCTGCTAAGCGAAGCCTGAGAGAGCCTTCAGGGCAGAGGCTGGCTGAGACCAGGGAGAGCGAAGACAAGTTCTAGATGGTTCCAGAGAGCCAGGCTTCTCGCAAAAGGGCCATCTGATAATAAATGTGCTTTTATATAAGCAGGTTTATTATTGAAAGTAATATGCTGTATTCGTATAGAATTACTAGAAATTCAGAAGAAAGAGAGTTGGGACAGAGAAAGTATTCACAACCCCAATTCAATGGTTAGCCTTTCTGTACATTCTCTTCCAGTATTTTTCCACATGTTTACATCTTTTGAAAGTTGTATATATTGAGTAGGTACAACTTCCTGTCCTGCTCTTTTTAAAATATATTATAGTGTTTTTCAGTGTTGTCACAAGCTTGATAATGATCATTTTAAATGATTCCTTTGTGTTCCATTGAGAGGACACAGAATAATTTTTCTATCATCCTGTGTTAGCCATTGAAATTGATTCCATTTCCCGCCCCTGAGCACATTTATTTGCAGGGGGAGGGCAGGAGACTTGTCCTTTCAGGACACTTTAGCTTTCTTATGGCTAGTAAAATCCTCGGAATAAATTCCCAGGGGATTTTTTTTTTGGTTACATGCAAGTTTCGTTTCATTGCCTGATAAAGGGCATCTTTAATAAAGCTTGAGTCATTCTATTAACTGTAGAGATAACCTCTAATTGGCACATTGAGCTTTCCTTGACTTTTCATTCTCCCCTTTCCCTCTTTTCTACGTGGGGGAGGGTGGGCAGGACTCCTTTTTCCCCTAGGAACTCAGGCATGTCTGGCAGTAGCACCATCTAGGTGCTGTCGGTCTTCCCTAGAGGAGGTACAGAGGAAGCCAGGGATTCTGGGGGCAAGAGCAGACCCAGAGGGAAAGTGGCAGGCTAATGTTTTCTTCTTAAGCTACATATTTCTGAGAACAGGCTATTTATTTACTGCCCTGTCATGTGAAGGCCAGAGCAGTTTCACGTGAGCTAATCTGTCAAGTGTCCAGAGCTTTCTGAAAACCTAGGCATTCTGAGCAGCAGGGAAATGTTGGGGGAGGGTAGAAATCCCTGTCGAGGCTGAGAGAGCCTATTTAAATATGATCTGCTGCTCCGTCTGTCCCTCTTTCAGATCTACTTCTACTGGCTGTGCCGGGACACACATGCCTTTGAGTGGTTTGCAGACCTGCTGCAGCTGCTGGAGACCCAGATGCAGGAGAGGAACAATGCCGGCTTCCTCAGCTACAACATCTACCTCACTGGCTGGGATGAGTCTCAGGTGAGGGCCAGATCCCAAACCTCAGGTCCTTCCCATAGCGCCCAGGGCTCCTGGACTGCCCTTTGCTAATCGGAGCATCTCACGTACTGTTTTTACCAAGAATGGTCAGTGGAGTCCCATGATCCCGCCCATTCACTCTCACTTGGTATCCCCACCTGTTCAGACTGTTGAGACTAGATTCAAAGTTGGTGTCTGTGGGACAGATCAAAGCTAAGGAGCCTACAAGGGAATAAAAGCCCTGACTTTGACCTTATCAAACAATGGCCCCACCAGGGGTCTCGAACCAGGTGAACAAAATGATCCACCGGGTTATGGGAAGAAAATATTAGCTTTCTCTTTCTCTGTCTCTCTGTAATGATATATATATATACACGCATATATATGTACATATATTCCTTTAATATATATTATGCATGTTTTATAATATACACAATACATTTAATAAACAGTAATAATAACTGGTAATAGTTATTAAGCATATGCTTGTGCCAAGTATTGTCTTAGTGTTTACATACATTGTCTAATTAAATCCTCACAGCAACCTTATGAAGTGGCTATTACTATTATCCACATTTGAAAGATGAGGAAGCCAAGGCCCAGAAGGGGTTAGGTCATTTGTCCAAGGGCGTCCAAGTAGTAAATTCTCCAGAACCTGCACTCTTGGCCACTCCCAGGAGTTCATGATTATCATTTATAAATGAATCAATATATATTGAATGAAGGTGATATTATGCGTGTGTGTATGTGCATATGGATAGATGTGTGTAGAACATATGTGTATATGTGTATATGTATATATACTCTCTCCCTCCTGAGACATTTAGCAATGAAAATATCAATTTTCAATTGATAAGACAATTACAATTAATGATAAGATAATAACAATTCATAAGACAGCTCCCCCACGGCCAAGAATTATCTGGCCCCAAATGTCGAAAGTGATGAGATTCAGAAACTCAGAAATAAATTAACAGTTCCTAGAGGGTAGCATCTTTCTGAATAAGCAGACATTAATGAGTTGTCCTGGCAGCTGCATAATCTCGCCCCCGGAGTGAGGCGCTAAGGCCAGGGTCTGCCTGCCCCCAGCCGGTGTCTCAGCGGGCCCTCCCGTGCACTGGCTCCTCGACCCTCGACGTTTTTCACATGTACCTTGTACCTGTGAAAACTGACTTCTTCTCATGTAGGTTTTGGCATATTGTTTATCATAGATTCTCCAAGTCTTAGAAAAGTCTTGTTGCAAATGTACGTCTAGGGACACATGACCATGAAAACTGCTGCTCCAGAAAAAGTGGCTTTAAGAGGCCACTTCTGCAATTTAGAAACAAAACAGCAACAACAAAATTTGATAAAAATGAAACCCAGTAAAAAAAAATGTGTAATGTATACATTGCTTGGCAATTTTGTTTTTTAAAAAGCCAGACACACTTTTTAAATGGGAAATTTATTTACATTGAAAAATAATTGTTTTACTTTGCAAAACTTTGCCCTTTACAAGGTTGTTAAACCAGAGTAACCACTCTTCTTAACCTCTTCCATCCCCCATCATTCCTCCCCTGTCTAGTGAATTTAAAATCTGATTTAATTTCATTGTTAAATGAATTGGATTCACTACTTTTATTAAAAATACCTGTTAACAGAAAACAACACGTGACTCCGTATACACACACACACACACACACACACACACACACACACAGACTAGCTTCAGGCTTGGTTTGATGTCCATTATATTACCAAAATCTGAGTGCGTTTTAGTCTATGATTGTTTTAATTCTTAGTGATTCCCCCAAAAGAGTGGAAGTGTATTTGGATGAGGAAAGAATGTCAGATGAACTGCTGAGAAAACCAGTGAGATAGAGAATTTCAATCCTACCCACACTTCAAAGCCTGGCTCAAATGCTGCCACCCTGAAACCTTCCCAGATCCTCCCCCCCCCCGCCCCGTCTCTTCTTTGTTCTCATGGAGATGTTTGTGCCTCCTCTGTGGTGTTCATCATACCCTATTCTACAAATCGCATGGCTCACGTTTATACTTCAAGGTCTCCCTTTCTAGACGGTAAACTGCAGGAAAGAACTAGTTCATTCAGTGTGGTTGACCTTCTGGCTTCCATCGTGGTGACTTGCCCCAAATATATACAGTTAGAATGGGTAGTTAGAGCTTGGTTTGTGAGATACGCGAGTGTATCTGCGTATGTTTATACATGTCTCTTTGGTCTGAATTCATGTCCTTTCCTGCAGGCCAGTCACTTTGCTGTGCACCACGATGAGGAGAAAGACGTGATCACAGGCCTGAAACAAAAGACCTTGTATGGACGCCCCAACTGGGACAATGAGTTCAAGACCATTGCAGGTCAACACCCCAAGTAAGGAGTTCCGCCACCAAGGTGTTCTTGAGGCTTGTGATCTGCATAAAGCTCCCAAACCTGGCTGGATTTGTATATTCTAGAAACTAGAATACCTGGATCACTATATTCATACCCATAGAAAGTTCTAGATATTGCTGACACTAAGAAGGAGTCTTTAAATCACACCAAAATTGACTGGAGACTTGCAAACAAAGATTCCCAGGCCTCACCTCAGACTTTCTGAACCCTGCTCCTCCCAAGTAGAGCCATAGCTCAGTTCTTTTCTTTCATCTCCTAAATTTCGCTTGTGTATCTCCTCCAATAATTCCATATGGCTTGTATTTATTACTAAGGATAAACTGTCCCCACTTTCATACATAGCTTTTGGGTCCTAACTCATAAGTTGACAGATATCCCAGGTCCTTTCTGCCCTCACTAAAGTTTGGCCATCATGGAACTTTGAGGGGATCCCCTATCTTGCTAGAACACATGACAAACTCAAGAAATCACCCATAAATATACTCTTTACACCATTGCTTCTTACACGTTAATGAACATATGAGTCACTTGGGGGATCTTTTTAAAATGCAGACACTGTCTTAGTAGGTGTGGGGTGGGGCCCAAGAATCTGCATTCTTCAAAAGCTGACCCCGAGGCTCCTGGTCTGGCACCACACCTAAAGGAACAAGGCTTTATTTTAGAGTCTGAACTGCTGAGGGATGAAGCCACACCAGGCTGGTGGCAGAGTTGCTGTACCTGAGGCAGGTTTGTTCCTGATTTTAAGATGCCAGAGTGTCTGGGGGCACAGAGCCCTGAAGGCAAGGAGCCCACAGACTCACAGACTCACCGCCACTTTCTCTGTGGTAGAAATTTCCATAAACCCTGCTTGAATGTCATTTTTCAGAGAAGTCAACTGCCTTTTGAAGTATCCACCTGCCCCCACACATAGGACTGAGCCACCCTTCCGCAGGGTAATCTCAACTCTGTCATTTGTGAAAAGACAAAGGAGCAGAGGGGAATCTGCTCTGGGGCCTAAAATCAATAGGAACCCCCTGCCCCAATGTGCTTTATAATTTGTCTCATCCCAAAGCCTGAAATTGACTTTTTTCTCTTTCTTTCCCCAAAGTACCAGAATAGGAGTTTTCCTCTGCGGACCGGAAGCCTTGGCGGAAACCCTCAACAAACAGTGCATCTCCAACTCCGACTCTGGCCCTAGAGGGGTGCATTTCATTTTCAATAAGGAAAACTTCTAACTGGTCTCTTCCACGAGGAAACCAATGTGGCTTGTACTGCCAAATGCCCAAATAATGTCAGTTAATAATAGAAGTCCCCCCTTTAAACAAAAGGAGAAAAAGAAACTATAATGCGATGGTTTTGCCTGAAAGGAACGTCAAGGATTGTTTGATAGTGATAATTTGCATTTGTATGAGGCTTTTTGGTTTTCAGAGCAATTTTATTAACATTTTTTTCTTCACAGTAATGCCAGAGAGAGTTAGGGCAAGGATTCCCAGACTCAGTTTTTAGGATAAAATAAATGAGACCTCAAAATGGTGAAGTAACTTCCCTAAGATTATGGAGCTGAGACTGGCTCTAGCCCTCTGGCTCCAGGTTTGGTCGTCTTTCAACAGTACCAGGCTGCCTGGAGATAGGTTTGTATGCTCTCCCCAAAGAAGTAGCTATTCATTTTTCCTTTGGCACCATCTTTGTTATCATTACTGTCACATTGAAGGAAAGTTTCCAAATGGGAGATTATCTATGCTGAGAGTGATCCATCACTTAATAGTGACAGTGAACTCCAGTTTACCAATACAGCAGCCTAACTGGGTCAGAGATTCTTCCTACAAAAGAATATTAGACTGACTGGAATTAATGTATTACCCAGCTTTACACTGGTGCTTGGCAGAGAGTGGATACTCAATGAAAGTTTGTTGAATGAATGAATGAAAAGGCATTTAGAACCATACAGTGCCAGGGTAGAATTAATTGAAAGCCTTCAACAGAATTATCTGAGGAAATCACTTCTTATCCTCTTGGAGACCAAAGAAACCTGCTTCTCTTGAGAGCAAAGAACAGGCGAAGGTTAGTAACCAATAGGTTGTCCTGGAGTTTCCCTCACATTCTGACTTGAAGCACGCAGGAGAGGGAGATGGGGACAGAGAACTGAACGCCTGTCATAACTCTGGCTGGCTCCTTGAGTCCTGCTCCCTGTGTTGTAAAAGAGATGCGAACTGATATATTGCCTGAAAGGGTCTCCTCTAGCCAGCACTCGTGAACTCGGAGTTGAGAATTGTGACAGATGTGTATCTGACAGGCCCATCTGCTTTAAATGGCAGCCACCCTTTGTTCTACCTAAACACTCACATGCAACATGGATATTACTGCTGCAACTAATGGTTTATTGTTCTGTTATTATCACCATCATGATGACATTTACATCCCAGAAACTAAAAGCCCTACCTTACTGTGTAGGTTTTGAATTCATACCCAATAGAATGTTCTGTATATCTGTGAGTTTGAAAGTCTCTAAATCACTATTAGTGTGGCCCGAAAAGTTTTTTCCACCCCCTCAGAACTGCTTCTACTTCTGGGAACTAAAAACAGATTTATTTGTTACATCACCTGGGGCCACAGATGTTTAGAACTATTTAACTTTAATAGCGAGAAAGAAAGAGAAGAGAGCGGGGGAAGGGCAGAAGCCTGGGCTGGGAGGAAAGGGAAGGGAGGGAAGAGGGAAGAGAAGAAGAGTGAGAGAAAGCAAAAAAAGACAACAAGGAAGGGGAGGAGGAGGGCGTCTCGCGCTGGTCACTTTCTGCCCCAGATGTCTTAAAGTCCTGTGTGTATTGAATGTAATTGCAGGAGCTATACACATACGCATTTTATTTTGATTACACATAGTATTGAATCTGAAATTCTGGCCACAAGTTTGATGCTGAGTGGATATACTCAGGGGCTTGGGATGAACTAGTAAGAACATAGTTGTTCTTTTGGGTTCCCAGGATGCCCAGGACATGGAGGGTCAGTCCTGACAAGTCAGGCTTGCTTTGGGAATGTGGCCACCCCACCACGTCCCAGAACTGTTTCTGCGTAGAGGAACTTAGGTCCAGCCTGTTCACACTGCACCCCAGGTATCAGATCATTCATTCAACAAATTTTTATTGTGCTATTACTATGACTCAGGCTCTGTGTTCCTACTTTCGATTCTTTACACCAAAGTGTGAGCCAGAGGGGTCATCAGAGTTACAAGGAGTCTGAGAATCTGGGCCCTCATTAACTTATGTGGCAGAAGTAAAATCAACTCCATTTGTTGCTCTGAAAATGTTTCTCCAGGGCTTTCGATTTTTTACACCAACAGAGCTACCAAAATGGAGGGATCTGCCCTGTATTATCCACGTTATGAGATGAAAAGTGAGTGTAAAAGCACTTGTCATTGTGAGAGCTTCCTTCTCCAGTCTTTTCTTCACAGCCACCACCCGCCCACGCTGCTTTTTTCAGCATTTAGTATTTAGTAACAGAGACTGAGAGAATGATTAAGGATTGTTTTTAATCTCAAGGCTATAAAGGCTTTTCTTAGTTCTTTTGCTTTTGCAATATTGCACTTATGAAATTTGAATACTTGTAGATGTTGTGTGTGAATAGTTTGGGGGGCCCCTGGGAGATAATTCCTGGGAAGAGCTATTAAAACTGTGCTCAATTATTAAAATTAATGAGCCCTCTCGGTGTCTGTGTTATTGATCTTCATGTTCAAGGGTGGATTCAGACGGCAAAGATTTTCTCTGCCCCAGTGCAGTTGAGATTCTCTGTGTTTTGTAGATGACATGCCAAACACCGCACAATTTCTGGATTGAGAAAAGAAACCTGAGTACTGAGTTCTGTACCAGTGTCCTGGTGACCCTCACAGCACTGGTGTAAGGGAATGGACAAGGGAGTGTCACATGATGTTATGGACAGAATTTCAAAGGCAAAGAAGCCCTAATATAAGACTTCTTCCCCCCCTCCCATTTCACTCATCTTTTAGGTTCTAACTTTGCAATTAGGTGCCATCAAATCAGACTGTGAATATATGTCAGTCATTGCTGTAGATGAGTTAATCCCTTACGATCCCCCAACTCTAGAAAAGGGATAGAGGTGTGAGCATATGTTCCTTGGGAGTCAGTAAGTGCTGCTGCAGGGAGAAAGGTCATTACCTGAAACAAATGTCAATAATAGAAATAGCTAATGTTTAATAGACACTTCTACTATGCCAAACATTTTACATACACTTTAGCTAATCCCTCAGGACACTGCAAGGTAGCCATTTTACCCCAATTTCCTTGATTAAAAGAAAAACCGAAGCTGAGAGAGAATAAGTGACAGGCTCGAACTATCTCACAACTACTGGGCAACGGTATCATAATTAAATCCACATCTTTCCAGCTGAAAAGTCCATGTTCTTAAGACCACACGAGCAGATTAGAGAAGGTATAAGCAACCAAGGATATTTTTAAAGCTATTGTGCTAGGTACAGATTATGCACTAAGAATAGCTGGGTAAAAGAGGCTTATACCATCCAAGTATCTTGGTATCTTAGTTTAGAAACATTGGTTAACCTGATTCATGCAAATTTTTACTTTTATTTATTTCTAATGTTTTTTCAACTTCATTGAGGTATAGTTGACAAGTAAAAGCATAAGATATTTAAAGCATACGTGATGATTCACCAAATAATGTTTTTTCAAAGAACAACAACTTTCACCTATATAACCAAAATGCAGTGAATCAATCCAAGAAATTTAACACTTATACAAAACTATCATTTACTGTATAGTCTATATATAGGTGACATTGTAACCTTAGTGCATTGCCGTAGGAGGTAGGTGTTGTCAGTTTGTCCTATTATTGGTGGTATTAAGTTTGATCCCTAGATTTTTCTTTTATAAATGTAAAGGTATCATTTTGCTTTTGTAACTAGTAATTAACATCTGGGGAATATATTCTGACTGTATAAATATTTTCTCCAATAGCCTTTCAGCCAGTCATTATAACGTAAATTGATTACACTGAATTGATTTTTATAATGATGGTTACAAACTATCTGGATTCTTAGATCTCAGTAGCCTGCCAATTTCTTTTCCCCCCAGATATATTGAGATATAATTGACATGTAACACAGTATAAGTTAAGATGTACAACGTATTGATTTGATACATTTATATACTGCAAGATGATTACCACCATAGCATTAGCTAACACCTCCATCCTGTCACACAATTACTATTGCTTTTTGGTGATGAGAACATTTAAGATTTACTCTTTGCAATATCCCATAGGTTTTGACATGTTGCGCTTCCATTTTCATTTGTTTCGAGATATTGCTTGATTTACCTTTAATTTCTTCTTTGACCCGTTGGTTGTTCGGGAGCATGTTGTTTAATCTCCACATATTTGTGAATTGTCCAGTTGCCTCCTGTTACTGATTTCTAGTTTTATAACATTGTGGCCAGAAAAGATATTTATGGTTTCAGTCTTCTTAACGTTGCTAAGATTTGTTTGTGACCTATCATTTAGTCTATTCTAGAGAATGTTCTATGTGTGCTTGAGAAGAATGTTCCTGTTAGAGGAAATATTCTGTATATGTCTGTTAGTTCCATTGGTCTGAAGTATGTTTCAAGTCCAACATTTCTTTATTGATTTTCTGTGTGTGTAACCTATCCATTGTTGAGAGTAGGGTATTGAAGTCCCCTGCTATTCGTGGATTATTGCCTATTTCTCCTTTCAGATCTGGTAGTATTTGCTTAATGTATTTAGGTGCTCTGATGTTGAGTGCATATGCATCTATGATTATTTTATGTTCTTGACTAATTGACCCTCTTGTTATATAATGACCATCTTTGTCCCTTGTTACCTTTTTTGCCTTAGTCCATTTTGTCTGATGCAAATATAGCTACTCCTGCTTTCTCTTAATTTTTATATTTTTATTGAACTATAGTTGGTTTATAATGTTTCACATATACAGCAAAGTTATTCAGTTATTTATATATACATATATATATATTCTTTTTCAGATTCTTTTCCATTACAGTTTATTACAGGGTATTGAGTATAGTTTCCTGTGCTATACAGCAGGACCTTGTTGTTTATCTGTTTTATGTATAGTAGTGTGTATCTGTTAATCCCAAATTCCCAGTTTATCCCTTCTCCCCTTTCCCCTTTGGTAACCATAAGTTTGTTTTCTATGTCTGTGAGCCTGTTCCTATTTTGTAAATAAGTTCATTGTATCATTTTTTTTTAAGATTCCACATATAAGTGACATATGATATTTGTCTTTCTCTGACTTACTTCATTTAGTATGATAATCTTTAGGTCCATCCATGTTGCTGCAAATAGCATTATTTCATTCTTTTTTATGGCTGAGTAACATTCCATTTTATAAATATACCACATCTCCTTTATCTATTCATCTGCTGATGGACACAAATGAACTTATTTACTGGGTAAAGTACTCTTGACTGGCAGTTTCTTTCTTTTGGCATTTTGTATATATAATCCCTTTCTCTCCTACCTGCAGCATCTCTGCTGAGAAATCCACTGATGGCCTTATGGGAGTTCCCTTGTGTGAGAGGTTTTTGTTTTTTCTTTTGCTGCTTTTAAAATTCTCTTTGTCTTTGATTTTAGATAGTTTTGTTATTATGTGTCTTTGAGATGATTGTTTTGGATTGGAACTTTTAGGTGACCTGTTAGCTTCATAA